>NW_027446928.1:0-41270 GCF_038048845.1 Mixophyes fleayi | reverse complement strand
TTGAGACAGGAATGCAAAAAAGCGTTGTTTTTGGACGGCAATGAAGAAATGACTATATTTGGCGATTTCTCGTGCTCAGAAAGACTTAGAAAGTTGATAATTGTGGGCAATGTTAGAAATGTCATGAGAAACAAGAATTATGTAAAAGGATTGATGTAAATCATTGTTTCTAAGAGAAAGTGAGACAGGAATGCAAAAAAGCGTTGTTTTTGGACGGCAATGAAGAAATGACTATGTTTTGCAATTTCTCGTGCTCAGAAAGACTTAGAAAGTTGATAATTGTGGGCAATGTTAGAAATGTCATGAGAAACAAGAATTATGTAAAAGGATTGATGTAAATCATTGTTTCTAAGAGAAAGTGAGACAGGAATGCAAAAAAGCGTTGTTTTTGGACGGCAATGAAGAAATGACTATGTTTTGCAATTTCTCCTGCTCAGAAAGACTTAGAAAGTTGATAATTGTGGGCAATGTTAGAAATGTCATGAGAAACAAGAATTATGTAAAAGGATTGATGTAAATCATTGTTTCTAAGAGAAAGTGAGACAGGAATGCAAAAAAGCGTTGTTTTTGGACGGCAATGAAGAAATGACTATGTTTTGCAATTTCTCCTGCTCAGAAAGACTTAGAAAGTTGATAATTGTGGGCAATGTTAGAAATGTCATGAGAAACAAGAATTATGTAAAAGGATTGATGTAAATCATTGTTTCTAAGAGAAAGTGAGACAGGAATGCAAAAAAGCGTTGTTTTTGGACGGCAATGAAGAAATGACTATGTTTTGCAATTTCTCCTGCTCAGAAAGACTTAGAAAGTTGATAATTGTGGGCAATGTTAGAAATGTCATGAGAAACAAGAATTATGTAAAAGGATTGATGTAAATCATTGTTTCTAAGAGAAAGTGAGACAGGAATGCAAAAAAGCGTTGTTTTTGGACGGCAATGAAGAAATGACTATGTTTTGCAATTTCTCCTGCTCAGAAAGACTTAGAAAGTTGATAATTGTGGGCAATGTTAGAAATGTCATGAGAAACAAGAATTATGTAAAAGGATTGATGTAAATCATTGTTTCTAAGAGAAAGTGAGACAGGAATGCAAAAAAGCGTTGTTTTTGGACGGCAATGAAGAAATGACTATGTTTTGCGATTTCTCCTGCTCAGAAAGACTTAGAAAGTTGATAATTGTGGGCAATGTTAGAAATGTCATGAGAAACAAGAATTATGTAAAAGGATTGATGTAAATCATTGTTTCTAAGAGAAAGTGAGACAGGAATGCAAAAAAGCGTTGTTTTTGGACGGCAATGAAGAAATGACTATGTTTTGCGATTTCTCCTGCTCAGAAAGACTTAGAAAGTTGATAATTGTGGGCAATGTTAGAAATGTCATGAGAAACAAGAATTATGTAAAAGGATTGATGTAAATCATTGTTTCTAAGAGAAAGTGAGACAGGAATGCAAAAAAGCGTTGTTTTTGGACGGCAATGAAGAAATGACTATGTTTTGCGATTTCTCGTGCTCAGAAAGACTTAGAAAGTTGATAATTGTGGGCAATGTTAGAAATGTCATGAGAAACAAGAATTATGTAAAAGGATTGATGTAAATCATTGTTTCTAAGAGAAAGTGAGACAGAAATGCAAAAAAGCGTTGTTTTTGGACGGCAATGAAGAAATGACTATATTTCGCGATTTCTCGTGCTCAGAAAGACTTAGAAAGTTGATAATTGTGGGCAATGTTAGAAATGTCATGAGAAACAAGAATTATGTAAAAGGATTGATGTAAATCATTGTTTCTAAGAGAAAGTGAGACAGGAATGCAAAAAAGCGTTGTTTTTGGACGGCAAAGAAGAAATGACTATGTTTTGCAATTTCTCCTGTTCAGAAAGACTTAGAAAGTTGATAATTGTGGGCAATGTTAGAAATGTCATGAGAAACAAGAATTATGTAAAAGGATTGATGTAAATCATTGTTTCTAAGAGAAAGTGAGACAGGAATGCAAAAAAGCGTTGTTTTTGGACGGCAATGAAGAAATGACTATGTTTTGCAATTTCTCCTGCTCAGAAAGACTTAGAAAGTTGATAATTGTGGGCAATGTTAGAAATGTCATGAGAAACAAGAATTATGTAAAAGGATTGATGTAAATCATTGTTTCTAAGAGAAAGTGAGACAGGAATGCAAAAAAGCGTTGTTTTTGGACGGCAATAAAGAAATGACTATGTTTTGCAATTTCTCGTGCTCAGAAAGACTTAGAAAGTTGATAATTGTGGGCAATGTTAGAAATGTCATGAGAAACAAGAATTATGTAAAAGGATTGATGTAAATCATTGTTTCTAAGAGAAAGTGAGACAGGAATGCAAAAAAGCGTTGTTTTGGACGGCAATGAAGAAATGACTATGTTTTGCAATTTCTCCTGCTCAGAAAGACTTAGAAAGTTGATAATTGTGGGCAATGTTAGAAATGTCATGAGAAACAAGAATTATGTAAAAGGATTGATGTAAATCATTGTTTCTAAGAGAAAGTGAGACAGGAATGCAAAAAAGCGTTGTTTTTGGACGGCAATAAAGAAATGACTATGTTTTGCAATTTCTCGTGCTCAGAAAGACTTAGAAAGTTGATAATTGTGGGCAATGTTAGAAATGTCATGAGAAACAAGAATTATGTAAAAGGATTGATGTAAATCATTGTTTCTAAGAGAAAGTGAGACAGGAATGCAAAAAAGCGTTGTTTTTGGACGGCAATGAAGAAATGACTATGTTTTGCGATTTCTCCTGCTCAGAAAGACTTAGAAAGTTGATAATTGTGGGCAATGTTAGAAATGTCATGAGAAACAAGAATTATGTAAAAGGATTGATGTAAATCATTGTTTCTAAGAGAAAGTGAGACAGGAATGCAAAAAAGCGTTGTTTTTGGACGGCAATGAAGAAATGACTATGTTTTGCGATTTCTCCTGCTCAGAAAGACTTAGAAAGTTGATAATTGTGGGCAATATTAGAAATGTCATGAGAAACAAGAATTATGTAAAAGGATTGATGTAAATCATTGTTTCTAAGAGAAAGTGAGACAGGAATGCAAAAAGCGTTGTTTTTGGACGGCAATGAAGAAATGACTATGTTTTGCGATTTCTCCTGCTCAGAAAGACTTAGAAAGTTGATAATTGTGGGCAATGTTAGAAATGTCATGAGAAACAAGAATTATGTAAAAGGATTGATGTAAATCATTGTTTCTAAGAGAAAGTGAGACAGGAATGCAAAAAAGCGTTGTTTTTGGACGGCAATGAAGAAATGACTATGTTTTGCGATTTCTCCTGCTCAGAAAGACTTAGAAAGTTGATAATTGTGGGCAATGTTAGAAATGTCATGAGAAACAAGAATTATGTAAAAGGATTGATGTAAATCATTGTTTCTAAGAGAAAGTGAGACAGGAATGCAAAAAAGCGTTGTTTTTGGACGGCAATGAAGAAATGACTATGTTTTGCGATTTCTCCTGTTCAGAAAGACTTAGAAAGTTGATAATTGTGGGCAATGTTAGAAATGTCATGAGAAACAAGAATTATGTAAAAGGATTGATGTAAATCATTGTTTCTAAGAGAAAGTGAGACAGGAATGCAAAAAAGCGTTGTTTTTGGAAGGCAATGAAGAAATTACTATGTTTTGCGATTTCTCGTGCTCAGAAAGACTTAGAAAGTTGATAATTGTGGGCAATGTTAGAAATGTCATGAGAAACAAGAATTATGTAAAAGGATTGATGTAAATCATTGTTTCTAAGAGAAAGTGAGACAGAAATGCAAAAAAGCGTTGTTTTTGGACGGCAATGAAGAAATGACTATATTTCGCGATTTCTCGTGCTCAGAAAGACTTAGAAAGTTGATAATTGTGGGCAATGTTAGAAATGTCATGAGAAACAAGAATTATGTAAAAGGATTGATGTAAATCATTGTTTCTAAGAGAAAGTGAGACAGGAATGCAAAAAAGCGTTGTTTTTGGACGGCAATGAAGAAATGACTATGTTTTGCAATTTCTCCTGCTCAGAAAGACTTAGAAAGTTGATAATTGTGGGCAATGTTAGAAATGTCATGAGAAACAAGAATTATGTAAAAGGATTGATGTAAATCATTGTTTCTAAGAGAAAGTGAGACAGGAATGCAAAAAAGCGTTGTTTTTGGACGGCAATGAAGAAATGACTATGTTTTGCAATTTCTCGTGCTCAGAAAGACTTAGAAAGTTGATAATTGTGGGCAATGTTAGAAATGTCATGAGAAACAAGAATTATGTAAAAGGATTTATGTAAATCATTGTTTACAAGAGAAAGTGAGACAGGAATGCAAAAAAGCGTTGTTTTTGGACGGCAATGAAGAAATGACTATGTTTTGCAATTTCTCCTGCTCAGAAAGACTTAGAAAGTTGATAATTGTGGGCAATGTTAGAAATGTCATGAGAAACAAGAATTATGTAAAAGGATTGATGTAAATCATTGTTTCTAAGAGAAAGTGAGACAGGAATGCAAAAAAGCGTTGTTTTTGGACGGCAATGAAGAAATGACTATGTTTGCGATTTCTCCTGCTCAGAAAGACTTAGAAAGTTGATAATTGTGGGCAATGTTAGAAATGTCATGAGAAACAAGAATTATGTAAAAGGATTGATGTAAATCATTGTTTCTAAGAGAAAGTGAGACAGGAATGCAAAAAAGCGTTGTTTTTGGACGGCAATGAAGAAATGACTATGTTTGCGATTTCTCCTGTTCAGAAAGACTTAGAAAGTTGATAATTGTGGGCAATGTTAGAAATGTCATGAGAAACAAGAATTATGTAAAAGGATTGATGTAAATCATTGTTTCTAAGAGAAAGTGAGACAGGAATGCAAAAAAGCGTTGTTTTTGGACGGCAATGAAGAAATGACTATGTTTTGCGATTTCTCCTGCTCAGAAAGACTTAGAAAGTTGATAATTGTGGGCAATGTTAGAAATGTCATGAGAAACAAGAATTATGTAAAAGGATTGATGTAAATCATTGTTTCTAAGAGAAAGTGAGACAGAAATGCAAAAAAGCGTTGTTTTTGGACGGCAATGAAGAAATGACTATATTTCGCGATTTCTCGTGCTCAGAAAGACTTAGAAAGTTGATAATTGTGGAATTTTAGAAATGTCATGAGAAACAAGAATTATGTAAAAGGATTGATGTAAATCATTGTTTCTAAGAGAAAGTGAGACAGGAATGCAAAAAAGCGTTGTTTTTGGACGGCAATGAAGAAATGACTATGTTTTGCAATTTCTCCTGCTCAGAAAGACTTAGAAAGTTGATAATTGTGGGCAATGTTAGAAATGTCATGAGAAACAAGAATTATGTAAAAGGATTGATGTAAATCATTGTTTCTAAGAGAAAGTGAGACAGGAATGCAAAAAAGCGTTGTTTTTGGACGGCAATGAAGAAATGACTATGTTTTGCAATTTCTCGTGCTCAGAAAGACTTAGAAAGTTGATAATTGTGGGCAATGTTAGAAATGTCATGAGAAACAAGAATTATGTAAAAGGATTTATGTAAATCATTGTTTACAAGAGAAAGTGAGACAGGAATGCAAAAAAGCGTTGTTTTTGGACGGCAATGAAGAAATGACTATGTTTTGCAATTTCTCCTGCTCAGAAAGACTTAGAAAGTTGATAATTGTGGGCAATGTTAGAAATGTCATGAGAAACAAGAATTATGTAAAAGGATTGATGTAAATCATTGTTTCTAAGAGAAAGTGAGACAGGAATGCAAAAAAGCGTTGTTTTTGGACGGCAATGAAGAAATGACTATATTTCGCGATTTCTCGTGCTCAGAAAGACTTAGAAAGTTGATAATTGTGGGCAATGTTAGAAATGTCATGAGAAACAAGAATTATGTAAAAGGATTGATGTAAATCATTGTTTCTAAGAGAAAGTGAGACAGGAATGCAAAAAAGCGTTGTTTTTGGACGGCAATGAAGAAATGACTATGTTTTGCAATTTCTCCTGCTCAGAAAGACTTAGAAAGTTGATAATTGTGGGCAATGTTAGAAATGTCATGAGAAACAAGAATTATGTAAAAGGATTGATGTAAATCATTGTTTCTAAGAGAAAGTGAGACAGGAATGCAAAAAAGCGTTGTTTTTGGACGGCAATGAAGAAATGACTATATTTCGCGATTTCTCGTGCTCAGAAAGACTTAGAAAGTTGATAATTGTGGGCAATGTTAGAAATGTCATGAGAAACAAGAATTATGTAAAAGGATTGATGTAAATCATTGTTTCTAAGAGAAAGTGAGACAGGAATGCAAAAAAGCGTTGTTTTTGGACGGCAATGAAGAAATGACTATGTTTTGCAATTTCTCGTGCTCAGAAAGACTTAAAAAGTTGATAATTGTGGGCAATGTTAGAAATGTCATGAGAAACAAGAATTATGTAAAAGGATTGATGTAAATCATTATTTCTAAGAGAAAGTGAGACAGGAATGCAAAAAAGCGTTGTTTTTGGACGGCAATGAAGAAATGACTATGTTTTGCAATTTCTCCTGTTCAGAAAGACTTAGAAAGTTGATAATTGTGGGCAATGTTAGAAATGTCATGAGAAACAAGAATTATGTAAAAGGATTGATGTAAATCATTGTTTCTAAGAGAAAGTGAGACAGGAATGCAAAAAAGCGTTGTTTTTGGACGGCAATGAAGAAATGACTATGTTTTGCAATTTCTCCTGCTCAGAAAGACTTAGAAAGTTGATAATTGTGGGCAATGTTAGAAATGTCATGAGAAACAAGAATTATGTAAAAGGATTGATGTAAATCATTGTTTCTAAGAGAAAGTGAGACAGGAATGCAAAAAAGCGTTGTTTTTGGACGGCAATGAAGAAATGACTATGTTTTGCAATTTCTCGTGCTCAGAAAGACTTAGAAAGTTGATAATTGTGGGCAATGTTAGAAATGTCATGAGAAACAAGAATTATGTAAAAGGATTTATGTAAATCATTGTTTACAAGAGAAAGTGAGACAGGAATGCAAAAAAGCGTTGTTTTTGGACGGCAATGAAGAAATGACTATGTTTTGCAATTTCTCCTGCTCAGAAAGACTTAGAAAGTTGATAATTGTGGGCAATGTTAGAAATGTCATGAGAAACAAGAATTATGTAAAAGGATTGATGTAAATCATTGTTTCTAAGAGAAAGTGAGACAGGAATGCAAAAAAGCGTTGTTTTTGGACGGCAATGAAGAAATGACTATGTTTTGCGATTTCTCCTGCTCAGAAAGACTTAGAAAGTTGATAATTGTGGGCAATGTTAGAAATGTCATGAGAAACAAGAATTATGTAAAAGGATTGATGTAAATCATTGTTTCTAAGAGAAAGTGAGACAGGAATGCAAAAAAGCGTTGTTTTTGGACGGCAATGAAGAAATGACTATGTTTTGCGATTTCTCCTGTTCAGAAAGACTTAGAAAGTTGATAATTGTGGGCAATGTTAGAAATGTCATGAGAAACAAGAATTATGTAAAAGGATTGATGTAAATCATTGTTTCTAAGAGAAAGTGAGACAGGAATGCAAAAAAGCGTTGTTTTTGGACGGCAATGAAGAAATGACTATGTTTTGCGATTTCTCCTGCTCAGAAAGACTTAGAAAGTTGATAATTGTGGGCAATGTTAGAAATGTCATGAGAAACAAGAATTATGTAAAAGGATTGATGTAAATCATTGTTTCTAAGAGAAAGTGAGACAGAAATGCAAAAAAGCGTTGTTTTTGGACGGCAATGAAGAAATGACTATATTTCGCGATTTCTCGTGCTCAGAAAGACTTAGAAAGTTGATAATTGTGGGCAATGTTAGAAATGTCATGAGAAACAAGAATTATGTAAAAGGATTGATGTAAATCATTGTTTCTAAGAGAAAGTGAGACAGAATGCAAAAAAGCGTTGTTTTTGGACGGCAATGAAGAAATGACTATGTTTTGCAATTTCTCCTGTTCAGAAAGACTTAGAAAGTTGATAATTGTGGGCAATGTTAGAAATGTCATGAGAAACAAGAATTATGTAAAAGGATTGATGTAAATCATTGTTTCTAAGAGAAAGTGAGACAGGAATGCAAAAAAGCGTTGTTTTTGGACGGCAATGAAGAAATGACTATGTTTTGCAATTTCTCCTGCTCAGAAAGACTTAGAAAGTTGATAATTGTGGGCAATGTTAGAAATGTCATGAGAAACAAGAATTATGTAAAAGGATTGATGTAAATCATTGTTTCTAAGAGAAAGTGAGACAGGAATGCAAAAAAGCGTTGTTTTTGGACGGCAATAAAGAAATGACTATGTTTTGCAATTTCTCGTGCTCAGAAAGACTTAGAAAGTTGATAATTGTGGGCAATGTTAGAAATGTCATGAGAAACAAGAATTATGTAAAAGGATTTATGTAAATCATTGTTTACAAGAGAAAGTGAGACAGGAATGCAAAAAAGCGTTGTTTTTGGACGGCAATGAAGAAATGACTATGTTTTGCAATTTCTCCTGCTCAGAAAGACTTAGAAAGTTGATAATTGTGGGCAATGTTAGAAATGTCATGAGAAACAAGAATTATGTAAAAGGATTGATGTAAATCATTGTTTCTAAGAGAAAGTGAGACAGGAATGCAAAAAAGCGTTGTTTTTGGACGGCAATGAAGAAATGACTATGTTTTGCGATTTCTCCTGCTCAGAAAGACTTAGAAAGTTGATAATTGTGGGCAATGTTAGAAATGTCATGAGAAACAAGAATTATGTAAAAGGATTGATGTAAATCATTGTTTCTAAGAGAAAGTGAGACAGGAATGCAAAAAAGCGTTGTTTTTGGACGGCAATGAAGAAATGACTATGTTTTGCGATTTCTCCTGCTCAGAAAGACTTAGAAAGTTGATAATTGTGGGCAATGTTAGAAATGTCATGAGAAACAAGAATTATGTAAAAGGATTGATGTAAATCATTGTTTCTAAGAGAAAGTGAGACAGGAATGCAAAAAAGCGTTGTTTTTGGACGGCAATGAAGAAATGACTATGTTTTGCGATTTCTCCTGTTCAGAAAGACTTAGAAAGTTGATAATTGTGGGCAATGTTAGAAATGTCATGAGAAACAAGAATTATGTAAAAGGATTGATGTAAATCATTGTTTCTAAGAGAAAGTGAGACAGGAATGCAAAAAAGCGTTGTTTTTGGACGGCAATGAAGAAATTACTATGTTTTGCGATTTCTCCTGCTCAGAAAGACTTAGAAAGTTGATAATTGTGGGCAATGTTAGAAATGTCATGAGAAACAAGAATTATGTAAAAGGATTGATGTAAATCATTGTTTCTAAGAGAAAGTGAGACAGAAATGCAAAAAAGCGTTGTTTTTGGACGGCAATGAAGAAATGACTATATTTCGCGATTTCTCGTGCTCAGAAAGACTTAGAAAGTTGATAATTGTGGGCAATGTTAGAAATGTCATGAGAAACAAGAATTATGTAAAAGGATTGATGTAAATCATTGTTTCTAAGAGAAAGTGAGACAGAAATGCAAAAAAGCGTTGTTTTTGGACGGCAATGAAGAAATGACTATATTTCGCGATTTCTCGTGCTCAGAAAGACTTAGAAAGTTGATAATTGTGGGCAATGTTAGAAATGTCATGAGAAACAAGAATTATGTAAAAGGATTGATGTAAATCATTGTTTCTAAGAGTAAGTGAGACAGGAATGCAAAAAAGCGTTGTTTTTGGACGGCAATGAAGAAATGACTATGTTTTGCAATTTCTCCTGCTCAGAAAGACTTAGAAAGTTGATAATTGTGGGCAATGTTAGAAATGTCATCAGAAACAAGAATTATGTAAAAGGATTGATGTAAATCATTGTTTCTAAGAGAAAGTGAGACAGGAATGCAAAAAAGCGTTGTTTTTGGACGGCAATGAAGAAATGACTATGTTTTGCGATTTCTCCTGCTCAGAAAGACTTAGAAAGTTGATAATTGTGGGCAATGTTAGAAATGTCATGAGAAACAAGAATTATGTAAAAGGATTGATGTAAATCATTGTTTCTAAGAGAAAGTGAGACAGGAATGCAAAAAAGCGTTGTTTTTGGACGGCAATGAAGAAATGACTATGTTTTGCGATTTCTCCTGTTCAGAAAGACTTAGAAAGTTGATAATTGTGGGCAATGTTAGAAATGTCATGAGAAACAAGAATTATGTAAAAGGATTGATTTAAATCATTGTTTCTAAGAGAAAGTGAGACAGGAATGCAAAAAAGCGTTGTTTTTGGACGGCAATGAAGAAATGACTATGTTTTGCGATTTCTCCTGCTCAGAAAGACTTAGAAAGTTGATAATTGTGGGCAATGTTAGAAATGTCATGAGAAACAAGAATTATGTAAAAGGATTGATGTAAATCATTGTTTCTAAGAGAAAGTGAGACAGAAATGCAAAAAAGCGTTGTTTTTGGACGGCAATGAAGAAATGACTATATTTCGCGATTTCTCGTGCTCAGAAAGACTTAGAAAGTTGATAATTGTGGGCAATGTTAGAAATGTCATGAGAAACAAGAATTATGTAAAAGGATTGATGTAAATCATTGTTTCTAAGAGAAAGTGAGACAGGAATGCAAAAAAGCGTTGTTTTTGGACGGCAATGAAGAAATGACTATGTTTTGCAATTTCTCCTGCTCAGAAAGACTTAGAAAGTTGATAATTGTGGGCAATGTTAGAAATGTCATGAGAAACAAGAATTATGTAAAAGGATTGATGTAAATCATTGTTTCTAAGAGAAAGTGAGACAGGAATGCAAAAAAGCGTTGTTTTTGGACGGCAATGAAGAAATGACTATGTTTTGCGATTTCTCCTGCTCAGAAAGACTTAGAAAGTTGATAATTGTGGGCAATGTTAGAAATGTCATGAGAAACAAGAATTATGTAAAAGGATTGATGTAAATCATTGTTTCTAAGAGAAAGTGAGACAGGAATGCAAAAAAGCGTTGTTTTTGGACGGCAATGAAGAAATGACTATGTTTTGCGATTTCTCCTGTTCAGAAAGACTTAGAAAGTTGATAATTGTGGGCAATGTTAGAAATGTCATGAGAAACAAGAATTATGTAAAAGGATTGATGTAAATCATTGTTTCTAAGAGAAAGTGAGACAGGAATGCAAAAAAGCGTTGTTTTTGGACGGCAATGAAGAAATGACTATGTTTTGCGATTTCTCCTGCTCAGAAAGACTTAGAAAGTTGATAATTGTGGGCAATGTTAGAAATGTCATGAGAAACAAGAATTATGTAAAAGGATTGATGTAAATCATTGTTTCTAAGAGAAAGTGAGACAGAAATGCAAAAAAGCGTTGTTTTTGGACGGCAATGAAGAAATCACTATATTTCGCGATTTCTCGTGCTCAGAAAGACTTAGAAAGTTGATAATTGTGGGCAATGTTAGAAATGTCATGAGAAACAAGAATTATGTAAAAGGATTGATGTAAATCATTGTTTCTAAGAGAAAGTGAGACAGGAATGCAAAAAAGCGTTGTTTTTGGACGGCAATGAAGAAATGACTATGTTTTGCGATTTCTCCTGCTCAGAAAGACTTAGAAAGTTGATAATTGTGGGCAATGTTAGAAATGTCATGAGAAACAAGAATTATGTAAAAGGATTGATGTAAATCATTGTTTCTAAGAGAAAGTGAGACAGAAATGCAAAAAAGCGTTGTTTTTGGACGGCAATGAAGAAATGACTATATTTCGCGATTTCTCGTGCTCAGAAAGACTTAGAAAGTTGATAATTGTGGGCAATGTTAGAAATGTCATGAGAAACAAGAATTATGTAAAAGGATTGATGTAAATCATTGTTTCTAAGAGAAAGTGAGACAGGAATGCAAAAAAGCGTTGTTTTTGGACGGCAATGAAGAAATGACTATGTTTTGCAATTTCTCCTGTTCAGAAAGACTTAGAAAGTTGATAATTGTGGGCAATGTTAGAAATGTCATGAGAAACAAGAATTATGTAAAAGGATTGATGTAAATCATTGTTTCTAAGAGAAAGTGAGACAGGAATGCAAAAAAGCGTTGTTTTTGGACGGCAATGAAGAAATGACTATGTTTTGCGATTTCTCCTGCTCAGAAAGACTTAGAAAGTTGATAATTGTGGGCAATGTTAGAAATGTCATGAGAAACAAGAATTATGTAAAAGGATTGATGTAAATCATTGTTTACAAGAGAAAGTGAGACAGAAATGCAAAAAAGCGTTGTTTTTGGACGGCAATGAAGAAATGACTATATTTCGCGATTTCTCGTGCTCAGAAAGACTTAGAAAGTTGATAATTGTGGGCAATGTTAGAAATGTCATGAGAAACAAGAATTATGTAAAAGGATTGATGTAAATCATTGTTTCTAAGAGAAAGTGAGACAGGAATGCAAAAAAGCGTTGTTTTTGGACGGCAATGAAGAAATGACTATGTTTTGCGATTTCTCCTGCTCAGAAAGACTTAGAAAGTTGATAATTGTGGGCAATGTTAGAAATGTCATGAGAAACAAGAATTATGTAAAAGGATTGATGTAAATCATTGTTTCTAAGAGAAAGTGAGACAGGAATGCAAAAAAGCGTTGTTTTTGGACGACAATGAAGAAATGACTATGTTTTGCAATTTCTCCTGTTCAGAAAGACTTAGAAAGTTGATAATTGTGGGCAATGTTAGAAATGTCATGAGAAACAAGAATTATGTAAAAGGATTGATGTAAATCATTGTTTCTAAGAGAAAGTGAGACAGGAATGCAAAAAAGCGTTGTTTTTGGACGGCAATGAAGAAATGACTATGTTTTGCAATTTCTCCTGCTCAGAAAGACTTAGAAAGTTGATAATTGTGGGCAATGTTAGAAATGTCATGAGAAACAAGAATTATGTAAAAGGATTGATGTAAATCATTGTTTCTAAGAGAAAGTGAGACAGGAATGCAAAAAAGCGTTGTTTTTGGACGGCAATGAAAAAATGACTATGTTTTGCGATTTCTCCTGCTCAGAAAGACTTAGAAAGTTGATAATTGTGGGCAATGTTAGAAATGTCATGAGAAACAAGAATTATGTAAAAGGATTGATGTAAATCATTGTTTACAAGAGAAAGTGAGACAGGAATGCAAAAAAGCGTTGTTTTTGGACGGCAATGAAGAAATGACTATATTTCGCGATTTCTCGTGCTCAGAAAGACTTAGAAAGTTGATAATTGTGGGCAATGTTAGAAATGTCATGGGAAACAAGAATTATGTAAAAGGATTGATGTAAATCATTGTTTCTAAGAGAAAGTGAGACAGGAATGCAAAAAAGCGTTGTTTTTGGACGGCAATGAAGAAATGACTATGTTTTGCGATTTCTCCTGCTCAGAAAGACTTAGAAAGTTGATAATTGTGGGCAATGTTAGAAATGTCATGAGAAACAAGAATTATGTAAAAGGATTGATGTAAATCATTGTTTACAAGAGAAAGTGAGACAGAAATGCAAAAAAGCGTTGTTTTTGGACGGCAATGAAGAAATGACTATGTTTTGCAATTTCTCGTGCTCAGAAAGACTTAGAAAGTTGATAATTGTGGGCAATGTTAGAAATGTCATGAGAAACAAGAATTATGTAAAAGGATTGATGTAAATCATTGTTTCTAAGAGAAAGTGAGACAGGAATGCAAAAAAGAGTTGTTTTTGTACGGCAATGAAGAAATGACTATGTTTTGCAAATTCTCCTGCTCAGAAAGACTTAGAAAGTTGATAATTGTGGGCAATGTTAGAAATGTCATGAGAAACAAGAATTATGTAAAAGGATTGATGTAAATCATTGTTTCTAAGAGAAAGTGAGACAGGAATGCAAAAAAGCGTTGTTTTTGGACGGCAATGAAGAAATGACTATGTTTTGCGATTTCTCCTGTTCAGAAAGACTTAGAAAGTTGATAATTGTGGGCAATGTTAGAAATGTCATGAGAAACAAGAATTATGTAAAAGGATTGATGTAAATCATTGTTTCTAAGAGAAAGTGAGACAGGAATGCAAAAAAGCGTTGTTTTTGGACGGCAATGAAGAAATGACTATGTTTTGCGATTTCTCCTGCTCAGAAAGACTTAGAAAGTTGATAATTGTGGGCAATGTTAGAAATGTCATGAGAAACAAGAATTATGTAAAAGGATTGATGTAAATCATTGTTTCTAAGAGAAAGTGAGACAGAAATGCAAAAAAGCGTTGTTTTTGGACGGCAATGAAGAAATGACTATATTTCGCGATTTCTCGTGCTCAGAAAGACTTAGAAAGTTGATAATTGTGGGCAATGTTAGAAATGTCATGAGAAACAAGAATTATGTAAAAGGATTGATGTAAATCATTGTTTCTAAGAGAAAGTGAGACAGGAATGCAAAAAAGCGTTGTTTTTGGACGGCAATGAAGAAATGACTATGTTTTGCAATTTCTCCTGTTCAGAAAGACTTAGAAAGTTGATAATTGTGGGCAATGTTAGAAATGTCATGAGAAACAAGAATTATGTAAAAGGATTGATGTAAATCATTGTTTCTAAGAGAAAGTGAGACAGGAATGCAAAAAAGCGTTGTTTTTGGACGGCAATGAAGAAATGACTATGTTTTGCAATTTCTCCTGTTCAGAAAGACTTAGAAAGTTGATAATTGTGGGCAATGTTAGAAATGTCATGAGAAACAAGAATTATGTAAAAGGATTGATGTAAATCATTGTTTCTAAGAGAAAGTGAGACAGGAATGCAAAAAAGCGTTGTTTTTGGACGGCAATGAAGAAATGACTATGTTTTGCAATTTCTCCTGTTCAGAAAGACTTAGAAAGTTGATAATTGTGGGCAATGTTAGAAATGTCATGAGAAACAAGAATTATGTAAAAGGATTGATGTAAATCATTGTTTCTAAGAGAAAGTGAGACAGGAATGCAAAAAAGCGTTGTTTTTGGACGGCAATGAAGAAATGACTATGTTTTGCGATTTCTCCTGCTCAGAAAGACTTAGAAAGTTGATAATTGTGGGCAATGCTAGAAATGTCATGAGAAACAAGAATTATGTAAAAGGATTGATGTAAATCATTGTTTACAAGAGAAAGTGAGACAGAAATGCAAAAAAGCGTTGTTTTTGGACGGCAATGAAGAAATGACTATATTTCGCGATTTCTCGTGCTCAGAAAGACTTAGAAAGTTGATAATTGTGGGCAATGTTAGAAATGTCATGAGAAACAAGAATTATGTAAAAGGATTGATGTAAATCATTGTTTCTAAGAGAAAGTGAGACAGGAATGCAAAAAAGCGTTGTTTTTGGACGGCAATGAAGAAATGACTATGTTTTGCGATTTCTCCTGCTCAGAAAGACTTAGAAAGTTGATAATTGTGGGCAATGTTAGAAATGTCATGAGAAACAAGAATTATGTAAAAGGATTGATGTAAATCATTGTTTCTAAGAGAAAGTGAGACAGGAATGCAAAAAAGCGTTGTTTTTGGACGGCAATGAAGAAATGACTATGTTTTGCAATTTCTCCTGTTCAGAAAGACTTAGAAAGTTGATAATTGTGGGCAATGTTAGAAATGTCATGAGAAACAAGAATTATGTAAAAGGATTGATGTAAATCATTGTTTCTAAGAGAAAGTGAGACAGGAATGCAAAAAAGCGTTGTTTTTGGACGGCAATGAAGAAATGACTATGTTTTGCAATTTCTCCTGCTCAGAAAGACTTAGAAAGTTGATAATTGTGGGCAATGTTAGAAATGTCATGAGAAACAAGAATTATGTAAAAGGATTGATGTAAATCATTGTTTCTAAGAGAAAGTGAGACAGGAATGCAAAAAAGCGTTGTTTTTGGACGGCAATGAAGAAATGACTATATTTCGCGATTTCTCGTGCTCAGAAAGACTTAGAAAGTTGATAATTGTGGGCAATGTTAGAAATGTCATGAGAAACAAGAATTATGTAAAAGGATTGATGTAAATCATTGTTTCTAAGAGAAAGTGAGACAGGAATGCAAAAAAGCGTTGTTTTTGGACGGCAATGAAGAAATGACTATGTTTTGCGATTTCTCCTGCTCAGAAAGACTTAGAAAGTTGATAATTGTGGGCAATGTTAGAAATGTCATGAGAAACAAGAATTATGTAAAAGGATTGATGTAAATCATTGTTTACAAGAGAAAGTGAGACAGGAATGCAAAAAAGCGTTGTTTTTGGACGGCAATGAAGAAATGACTATATTTCGCGATTTCTCGTGCTCAGAAAGACTTAGAAAGTTGATAATTGTGGGCAATGTTAGAAATGTCATGAGAAACAAGAATTATGTAAAAGGATTGATGTAAATCATTGTTTCTAAGAGAAAGTGAGACAGGAATGCAAAAAAGCGTTGTTTTTGGACGGCAATGAAGAAATGACTATGTTTTGCGATTTCTCCTGCTCAGAAAGACTTAGAAAGTTGATAATTGTGGGCAATGTTAGAAATGTCATGAGAAACAAGAATTATGTAAAAGGATTGATGTAAATCATTGTTTACAAGAGAAAGTGAGACAGAAATGCAAAAAAGCGTTGTTTTTGGACGGCAATGAAGAAATGACTATGTTTTGCAATTTCTCCTGTTCAGAAAGACTTAGAAAGTTGATAATTGTGGGCAATGTTAGAAATGTCATGAGAAACAAGAATTATGTAAAAGGATTGATGTAAATCATTGTTTCTAAGAGAAAGTGAGACAGGAATGCAAAAAAGAGTTGTTTTTGTACGGCAATGAAGAAATGACTATGTTTTGCAAATTCTCCTGCTCAGAAAGACTTAGAAAGTTGATAATTGTGGGCAATGTTAGAAATGTCATGAGAAACAAGAATTATGTAAAAGGATTGATGTAAATCATTGTTTCTAAGAGAAAGTGAGACAGGAATGCAAAAAAGCGTTGTTTTTGGACGGCAATGAAGAAATGACTATATTTCGCGATTTCTCGTGCTCAGAAAGACTTAGAAAGTTGATAATTGTGGGCAATGTTAGAAATGTCATGAGAAACAAGAATTATGTAAAAGGATTGATGTAAATCATTGTTTCTAAGAGAAAGTGAGACAGGAATGCAAAAAAGCGTTGTTTTTGTATGGCAATGAAGAAATGACTATGTTTTGCAATTTCTCCTGTTCAGAAAGACTTAGAAAGTTGATAATTGTGGGCAATGTTAGAAATGTCATGAGAAACAAGAATTATGTAAAAGGATTGATGTAAATCATTGTTTCTAAGAGAAAGTGAGACAGGAATGCAAAAAAGCGTTGTTTTTGGACGGCAATGAAGAAATGACTATGTTTTGCGATTTCTCCTGCTCAGAAAGACTTAGAAAGTTGATAATTGTGGGCAATGTTAGAAATGTCATGAGAAACAAGAATTATGTAAAAGGATTGATGTAAATCATTGTTTACAAGAGAAAGTGAGACAGGAATGCAAAAAAGCGTTGTTTTTGGACGGCAATGAAGAAATGACTATATTTCGCGATTTCTCGTGCTCAGAAAGACTTAGAAAGTTGATAATTGTGGGCAATGTTAGAAATGTCATGAGAAACAAGAATTATGTAAAAGGATTGATGTAAATCATTGTTTCTAAGAGAAAGTGAGACAGGAATGCAAAAAAGCGTTGTTTTTGGACGGCAATGAAGAAATGACTATGTTTTGCGATTTCTCCTGCTCAGAAAGACTTAGAAAGTTGATAATTGTGGGCAATGTTAGAAATGTCATGAGAAACAAGAATTATGTAAAAGGATTGATGTAAATCATTGTTTACAAGAGAAAGTGAGACAGGAATGCAAAAAAGCGTTGTTTTTGGACGGCAATGAAGAAATGACTATATTTCGCGATTTCTCGTGCTCAGAAAGACTTAGAAAGTTGATAATTGTGGGCAATGTTAGAAATGTCATGAGAAACAAGAATTATGTAAAAGGATTGATGTAAATCATTGTTTACAAGAGAAAGTGAGACAGAAATGCAAAAAAGCGTTGTTTTTGGACGGCAATGAAGAAATGACTATGTTTTGCAATTTCTCCTGTTCAGAAAGACTTAGAAAGTTGATAATTGTGGGCAATGTTAGAAATGTCATGAGAAACAAGAATTATGTAAAAGGATTGATGTAAATCATTGTTTCTAAGAGAAAGTGAGACAGGAATGCAAAAAAGCGTTGTTTTTGGACGGCAATGAAGAAATGACTATATTTCGCGATTTCTCGTGCTCAGAAAGACTTAGAAAGTTGATAATTGTGGGCAATGTTAGAAATGTCATGAGAAACAAGAATTATGTAAAAGGATTGATGTAAATCATTGTTTCTAAGAGAAAGTGAGACAGGAATGCAAAAAAGCGTTGTTTTTGGACGGCAATGAAGAAATTACTATGTTTTGCGATTTCTCCTGCTCAGAAAGACTTAGAAAGTTGATAATTGTGGGCAATGTTAGAAATGTCATGAGAAACAAGAATTATGTAAAAGGATTGATGTAAATCATTGTTTCTAAGAGAAAGTGAGACAGAAATGCAAAAAAGCGTTGTTTTTGGACGGCAATGAAGAAATGACTATATTTCGCGATTTCTCGTGCTCAGAAAGACTTAGAAAGTTGATAATTGTGGGCAATGTTAGAAATGTCATGAGAAACAAGAATTATGTAAAAGGATTGATGTAAATCATTGTTTCTAAGAGAAAGTGAGACAGAAATGCAAAAAAGCGTTGTTTTTGGACGGCAATGAAGAAATGACTATATTTCGCGATTTCTCGTGCTCAGAAAGACTTAGAAAGTTGATAATTGTGGGCAATGTTAGAAATGTCATGAGAAACAAGAATTATGTAAAAGGATTGATGTAAATCATTGTTTCTAAGAGTAAGTGAGACAGGAATGCAAAAAAGCGTTGTTTTTGGACGGCAATGAAGAAATGACTATGTTTTGCAATTTCTCCTGCTCAGAAAGACTTAGAAAGTTGATAATTGTGGGCAATGTTAGAAATGTCATCAGAAACAAGAATTATGTAAAAGGATTGATGTAAATCATTGTTTCTAAGAGAAAGTGAGACAGGAATGCAAAAAAGCGTTGTTTTTGGACGGCAATGAAGAAATGACTATGTTTTGCGATTTCTCCTGCTCAGAAAGACTTAGAAAGTTGATAATTGTGGGCAATGTTAGAAATGTCATGAGAAACAAGAATTATGTAAAAGGATTGATGTAAATCATTGTTTCTAAGAGAAAGTGAGACAGGAATGCAAAAAAGCGTTGTTTTTGGACGGCAATGAAGAAATGACTATGTTTTGCGATTTCTCCTGTTCAGAAAGACTTAGAAAGTTGATAATTGTGGGCAATGTTAGAAATGTCATGAGAAACAAGAATTATGTAAAAGGATTGATTTAAATCATTGTTTCTAAGAGAAAGTGAGACAGGAATGCAAAAAAGCGTTGTTTTTGGACGGCAATGAAGAAATGACTATGTTTTGCGATTTCTCCTGCTCAGAAAGACTTAGAAAGTTGATAATTGTGGGCAATGTTAGAAATGTCATGAGAAACAAGAATTATGTAAAAGGATTGATGTAAATCATTGTTTCTAAGAGAAAGTGAGACAGAAATGCAAAAAAGCGTTGTTTTTGGACGGCAATGAAGAAATGACTATATTTCGCGATTTCTCGTGCTCAGAAAGACTTAGAAAGTTGATAATTGTGGGCAATGTTAGAAATGTCATGAGAAACAAGAATTATGTAAAAGGATTGATGTAAATCATTGTTTCTAAGAGAAAGTGAGACAGGAATGCAAAAAAGCGTTGTTTTTGGACGGCAATGAAGAAATGACTATGTTTTGCAATTTCTCCTGCTCAGAAAGACTTAGAAAGTTGATAATTGTGGGCAATGTTAGAAATGTCATGAGAAACAAGAATTATGTAAAAGGATTGATGTAAATCATTGTTTCTAAGAGAAAGTGAGACAGGAATGCAAAAAAGCGTTGTTTTTGGACGGCAATGAAGAAATGACTATGTTTTGCGATTTCTCCTGCTCAGAAAGACTTAGAAAGTTGATAATTGTGGGCAATGTTAGAAATGTCATGAGAAACAAGAATTATGTAAAAGGATTGATGTAAATCATTGTTTCTAAGAGAAAGTGAGACAGGAATGCAAAAAAGCGTTGTTTTTGGACGGCAATGAAGAAATGACTATGTTTTGCGATTTCTCCTGTTCAGAAAGACTTAGAAAGTTGATAATTGTGGGCAATGTTAGAAATGTCATGAGAAACAAGAATTATGTAAAAGGATTGATGTAAATCATTGTTTCTAAGAGAAAGTGAGACAGGAATGCAAAAAAGCGTTGTTTTTGGACGGCAATGAAGAAATGACTATGTTTTGCGATTTCTCCTGCTCAGAAAGACTTAGAAAGTTGATAATTGTGGGCAATGTTAGCAATGTCATGAGAAACAAGAATTATGTAAAAGGATTGATGTAAATCATTGTTTCTAAGAGAAAGTGAGACAGAAATGCAAAAAAGCGTTGTTTTTGGACGGCAATGAAGAAATGACTATATTTCGCGATTTCTCGTGCTCAGAAAGACTTAGAAAGTTGATAATTGTGGGCAATGTTAGAAATGTCATGAGAAACAAGAATTATGTAAAAGGATTGATGTAAATCATTGTTTCTAAGAGAAAGTGAGACAGGAATGCAAAAAAGCGTTGTTTTTGGACGGCAATGAAGAAATGACTATGTTTTGCGATTTCTCCTGCTCAGAAAGACTTAGAAAGTTGATAATTGTGGGCAATGTTAGAAATGTCATGAGAAACAAGAATTATGTAAAAGGATTGATGTAAATCATTGTTTCTAAGAGAAAGTGAGACAGAAATGCAAAAAAGCGTTGTTTTTGGACGGCAATGAAGAAATGACTATATTTCGCGATTTCTCGTGCTCAGAAAGACTTAGAAAGTTGATAATTGTGGGCAATGTTAGAAATGTCATGAGAAACAAGAATTATGTAAAAGGATTGATGTAAATCATTGTTTCTAAGAGAAAGTGAGACAGGAATGCAAAAAAGCGTTGTTTTTGGACGGCAATGAAGAAATGACTATGTTTTGCAATTTCTCCTGTTCAGAAAGACTTAGAAAGTTGATAATTGTGGGCAATGTTAGAAATGTCATGAGAAACAAGAATTATGTAAAAGGATTGATGTAAATCATTGTTTCTAAGAGAAAGTGAGACAGGAATGCAAAAAAGCGTTGTTTTTGGACGGCAATGAAGAAATGACTATGTTTTGCGATTTCTCCTGCTCAGAAAGACTTAGAAAGTTGATAATTGTGGGCAATGTTAGAAATGTCATGAGAAACAAGAATTATGTAAAAGGATTGATGTAAATCATTGTTTACAAGAGAAAGTGAGACAGAAATGCAAAAAAGCGTTGTTTTTGGACGGCAATGAAGAAATGACTATATTTCGCGATTTCTCGTGCTCAGAAAGACTTAGAAAGTTGATAATTGTGGGCAATGTTAGAAATGTCATGAGAAACAAGAATTATGTAAAAGGATTGATGTAAATCATTGTTTCTAAGAGAAAGTGAGACAGGAATGCAAAAAAGCGTTGTTTTTGGACGGCAATGAAGAAATGACTATGTTTTGCGATTTCTCCTGCTCAGAAAGACTTAGAAAGTTGATAATTGTGGGCAATGTTAGAAATGTCATGAGAAACAAGAATTATGTAAAAGGATTGATGTAAATCATTGTTTCTAAGAGAAAGTGAGACAGGAATGCAAAAAAGCGTTGTTTTTGGACGACAATGAAGAAATGACTATGTTTTGCAATTTCTCCTGTTCAGAAAGACTTAGAAAGTTGATAATTGTGGGCAATGTTAGAAATGTCATGAGAAACAAGAATTATGTAAAAGGATTGATGTAAATCATTGTTTCTAAGAGAAAGTGAGACAGGAATGCAAAAAAGCGTTGTTTTTGGACGGCAATGAAGAAATGACTATGTTTTGCAATTTCTCCTGCTCAGAAAGACTTAGAAAGTTGATAATTGTGGGCAATGTTAGAAATGTCATGAGAAACAAGAATTATGTAAAAGGATTGATGTAAATCATTGTTTCTAAGAGAAAGTGAGACAGGAATGCAAAAAAGCGTTGTTTTTGGACGGCAATGAAAAAATGACTATGTTTTGCGATTTCTCCTGCTCAGAAAGACTTAGAAAGTTGATAATTGTGGGCAATGTTAGAAATGTCATGAGAAACAAGAATTATGTAAAAGGATTGATGTAAATCATTGTTTACAAGAGAAAGTGAGACAGGAATGCAAAAAAGCGTTGTTTTTGGACGGCAATGAAGAAATGACTATATTTCGCGATTTCTCGTGCTCAGAAAGACTTAGAAAGTTGATAATTGTGGGCAATGTTAGAAATGTCATGGGAAACAAGAATTATGTAAAAGGATTGATGTAAATCATTGTTTCTAAGAGAAAGTGAGACAGGAATGCAAAAAAGCGTTGTTTTTGGACGGCAATGAAGAAATGACTATGTTTTGCGATTTCTCCTGCTCAGAAAGACTTAGAAAGTTGATAATTGTGGGCAATGTTAGAAATGTCATGAGAAACAAGAATTATGTAAAAGGATTGATGTAAATCATTGTTTACAAGAGAAAGTGAGACAGAAATGCAAAAAAGCGTTGTTTTTGGACGGCAATGAAGAAATGACTATGTTTTGCAATTTCTCGTGCTCAGAAAGACTTAGAAAGTTGATAATTGTGGGCAATGTTAGAAATGTCATGAGAAACAAGAATTATGTAAAAGGATTGATGTAAATCATTGTTTCTAAGAGAAAGTGAGACAGGAATGCAAAAAAGAGTTGTTTTTGTACGGCAATGAAGAAATGACTATGTTTTGCAAATTCTCCTGCTCAGAAAGACTTAGAAAGTTGATAATTGTGGGCAATGTTAGAAATGTCATGAGAAACAAGAATTATGTAAAAGGATTGATGTAAATCATTGTTTCTAAGAGAAAGTGAGACAGGAATGCAAAAAAGCGTTGTTTTTGGACGGCAATGAAGAAATGACTATGTTTTGCGATTTCTCCTGTTCAGAAAGACTTAGAAAGTTGATAATTGTGGGCAATGTTAGAAATGTCATGAGAAACAAGAATTATGTAAAAGGATTGATGTAAATCATTGTTTCTAAGAGAAAGTGAGACAGGAATGCAAAAAAGCGTTGTTTTTGGACGGCAATGAAGAAATGACTATGTTTTGCGATTTCTCCTGCTCAGAAAGACTTAGAAAGTTGATAATTGTGGGCAATGTTAGAAATGTCATGAGAAACAAGAATTATGTAAAAGGATTGATGTAAATCATTGTTTCTAAGAGAAAGTGAGACAGAAATGCAAAAAAGCGTTGTTTTTGGACGGCAATGAAGAAATGACTATATTTCGCGATTTCTCGTGCTCAGAAAGACTTAGAAAGTTGATAATTGTGGGCAATGTTAGAAATGTCATGAGAAACAAGAATTATGTAAAAGGATTGATGTAAATCATTGTTTCTAAGAGAAAGTGAGACAGGAATGCAAAAAAGCGTTGTTTTTGGACGGCAATGAAGAAATGACTATGTTTTGCAATTTCTCCTGTTCAGAAAGACTTAGAAAGTTGATAATTGTGGGCAATGTTAGAAATGTCATGAGAAACAAGAATTATGTAAAAGGATTGATGTAAATCATTGTTTCTAAGAGAAAGTGAGACAGGAATGCAAAAAAGCGTTGTTTTTGGACGGCAATGAAGAAATGACTATGTTTTGCAATTTCTCCTGTTCAGAAAGACTTAGAAAGTTGATAATTGTGGGCAATGTTAGAAATGTCATGAGAAACAAGAATTATGTAAAAGGATTGATGTAAATCATTGTTTCTAAGAGAAAGTGAGACAGGAATGCAAAAAAGCGTTGTTTTTGGACGGCAATGAAGAAATGACTATGTTTTGCAATTTCTCCTGTTCAGAAAGACTTAGAAAGTTGATAATTGTGGGCAATGTTAGAAATGTCATGAGAAACAAGAATTATGTAAAAGGATTGATGTAAATCATTGTTTCTAAGAGAAAGTGAGACAGGAATGCAAAAAAGCGTTGTTTTTGGACGGCAATGAAGAAATGACTATGTTTTGCGATTTCTCCTGCTCAGAAAGACTTAGAAAGTTGATAATTGTGGGCAATGCTAGAAATGTCATGAGAAACAAGAATTATGTAAAAGGATTGATGTAAATCATTGTTTACAAGAGAAAGTGAGACAGAAATGCAAAAAAGCGTTGTTTTTGGACGGCAATGAAGAAATGACTATATTTCGCGATTTCTCGTGCTCAGAAAGACTTAGAAAGTTGATAATTGTGGGCAATGTTAGAAATGTCATGAGAAACAAGAATTATGTAAAAGGATTGATGTAAATCATTGTTTCTAAGAGAAAGTGAGACAGGAATGCAAAAAAGCGTTGTTTTTGGACGGCAATGAAGAAATGACTATGTTTTGCGATTTCTCCTGCTCAGAAAGACTTAGAAAGTTGATAATTGTGGGCAATGTTAGAAATGTCATGAGAAACAAGAATTATGTAAAAGGATTGATGTAAATCATTGTTTCTAAGAGAAAGTGAGACAGGAATGCAAAAAAGCGTTGTTTTTGGACGGCAATGAAGAAATGACTATGTTTTGCAATTTCTCCTGTTCAGAAAGACTTAGAAAGTTGATAATTGTGGGCAATGTTAGAAATGTCATGAGAAACAAGAATTATGTAAAAGGATTGATGTAAATCATTGTTTCTAAGAGAAAGTGAGACAGGAATGCAAAAAAGCGTTGTTTTTGGACGGCAATGAAGAAATGACTATGTTTTGCAATTTCTCCTGCTCAGAAAGACTTAGAAAGTTGATAATTGTGGGCAATGTTAGAAATGTCATGAGAAACAAGAATTATGTAAAAGGATTGATGTAAATCATTGTTTCTAAGAGAAAGTGAGACAGGAATGCAAAAAAGCGTTGTTTTTGGACGGCAATGAAGAAATGACTATATTTCGCGATTTCTCGTGCTCAGAAAGACTTAGAAAGTTGATAATTGTGGGCAATGTTAGAAATGTCATGAGAAACAAGAATTATGTAAAAGGATTGATGTAAATCATTGTTTCTAAGAGAAAGTGAGACAGGAATGCAAAAAAGCGTTGTTTTTGGACGGCAATGAAGAAATGACTATGTTTTGCGATTTCTCCTGCTCAGAAAGACTTAGAAAGTTGATAATTGTGGGCAATGTTAGAAATGTCATGAGAAACAAGAATTATGTAAAAGGATTGATGTAAATCATTGTTTACAAGAGAAAGTGAGACAGGAATGCAAAAAAGCGTTGTTTTTGGACGGCAATGAAGAAATGACTATATTTCGCGATTTCTCGTGCTCAGAAAGACTTAGAAAGTTGATAATTGTGGGCAATGTTAGAAATGTCATGAGAAACAAGAATTATGTAAAAGGATTGATGTAAATCATTGTTTCTAAGAGAAAGTGAGACAGGAATGCAAAAAAGCGTTGTTTTTGGACGGCAATGAAGAAATGACTATGTTTTGCGATTTCTCCTGCTCAGAAAGACTTAGAAAGTTGATAATTGTGGGCAATGTTAGAAATGTCATGAGAAACAAGAATTATGTAAAAGGATTGATGTAAATCATTGTTTACAAGAGAAAGTGAGACAGAAATGCAAAAAAGCGTTGTTTTTGGACGGCAATGAAGAAATGACTATGTTTTGCAATTTCTCCTGTTCAGAAAGACTTAGAAAGTTGATAATTGTGGGCAATGTTAGAAATGTCATGAGAAACAAGAATTATGTAAAAGGATTGATGTAAATCATTGTTTCTAAGAGAAAGTGAGACAGGAATGCAAAAAAGAGTTGTTTTTGTACGGCAATGAAGAAATGACTATGTTTTGCAAATTCTCCTGCTCAGAAAGACTTAGAAAGTTGATAATTGTGGGCAATGTTAGAAATGTCATGAGAAACAAGAATTATGTAAAAGGATTGATGTAAATCATTGTTTCTAAGAGAAAGTGAGACAGGAATGCAAAAAAGCGTTGTTTTTGGACGGCAATGAAGAAATGACTATATTTCGCGATTTCTCGTGCTCAGAAAGACTTAGAAAGTTGATAATTGTGGGCAATGTTAGAAATGTCATGAGAAACAAGAATTATGTAAAAGGATTGATGTAAATCATTGTTTCTAAGAGAAAGTGAGACAGGAATGCAAAAAAGCGTTGTTTTTGTACGGCAATGAAGAAATGACTATGTTTTGCAATTTCTCCTGTTCAGAAAGACTTAGAAAGTTGATAATTGTGGGCAATGTTAGAAATGTCATGAGAAACAAGAATTATGTAAAAGGATTGATGTAAATCATTGTTTCTAAGAGAAAGTGAGACAGGAATGCAAAAAAGCGTTGTTTTTGGACGGCAATGAAGAAATGACTATGTTTTGCGATTTCTCCTGCTCAGAAAGACTTAGAAAGTTGATAATTGTGGGCAATGTTAGAAATGTCATGAGAAACAAGAATTATGTAAAAGGATTGATGTAAATCATTGTTTACAAGAGAAAGTGAGACAGGAATGCAAAAAAGCGTTGTTTTTGGACGGCAATGAAGAAATGACTATATTTCGCGATTTCTCGTGCTCAGAAAGACTTAGAAAGTTGATAATTGTGGGCAATGTTAGAAATGTCATGAGAAACAAGAATTATGTAAAAGGATTGATGTAAATCATTGTTTCTAAGAGAAAGTGAGACAGGAATGCAAAAAAGCGTTGTTTTTGGACGGCAATGAAGAAATGACTATGTTTTGCGATTTCTCCTGCTCAGAAAGACTTAGAAAGTTGATAATTGTGGGCAATGTTAGAAATGTCATGAGAAACAAGAATTATGTAAAAGGATTGATGTAAATCATTGTTTACAAGAGAAAGTGAGACAGAAATGCAAAAAAGCGTTGTTTTTGGACGGCAATGAAGAAATGACTATGTTTTGCAATTTCTCCTGTTCAGAAAGACTTAGAAAGTTGATAATTGTGGGCAATGTTAGAAATGTCATGAGAAACAAGAATTATGTAAAAGGATTGATGTAAATCATTGTTTCTAAGAGAAAGTGAGACAGGAATGCAAAAAAGCGTTGTTTTTGGACGGCAATGAAGAAATGACTATATTTCGCGATTTCTCGTGCTCAGAAAGACTTAGAAAGTTGATAATTGTGGGCAATGTTAGAAATGTCATGAGAAACAAGAATTATGTAAAAGGATTGATGTAAATCATTGTTTCTAAGAGAAAGTGAGACAGGAATGCAAAAAAGCGTTGTTTTTGGACGGCAATGAAGAAATGACTATGTTTTGCGATTTCTCCTGCTCAGAAAGACTTAGAAAGTTGATAATTGTGGGCAATGTTAGAAATGTCATGAGAAACAAGAATTATGTAAAAGGATTGATGTAAATCATTGTTTACAAGAGAAAGTGAGACAGGAATGCAAAAAAGCGTTGTTTTTGGACGGCAATGAAGAAATGACTATATTTCGCGATTTCTCGTGCTCAGAAAGACTTAGAAAGTTGATAATTGTGGGCAATGTTAGAAATGTCATGAGAAACAAGAATTATGTAAAAGGATTGATGTAAATCATTGTTTCTAAGAGAAAGTGAGACAGGAATGCAAAAAAGCGTTGTTTTTGGACGGCAATGAAGAAATGACTATGTTTTGCGATTTCTCCTGCTCAGAAAGACTTAGAAAGTTGATAATTGTGGGCAATGTTAGAAATGTCATGAGAAACAAGAATTATGTAAAAGGATTGATGTAAATCATTGTTTACAAGAGAAAGTGAGACAGAAATGCAAAAAAGCGTTGTTTTTGGACGGCAATGAAGAAATGACTATGTTTTGCAATTTCTCCTGTTCAGAAAGACTTAGAAAGTTGATAATTGTGGGCAATGTTAGAAATGTCATGAGAAACAAGAATTATGTAAAAGGATTGATGTAAATCATTGTTTCTAAGAGAAAGTGAGACAGGAATGCAAAAAAGAGTTGTTTTTGTACGGCAATGAAGAAATGACTATGTTTTGCAAATTCTCCTGCTCAGAAAGACTTAGAAAGTTGATAATTGTGGGCAATGTTAGAAATGTCATGAGAAACAAGAATTATGTAAAAGGATTGATGTAAATCATTGTTTCTAAGAGAAAGTGAGACAGGAATGCAAAAAAGCGTTGTTTTTGGACGGCAATGAAGAAATGACTATATTTCGCGATTTCTCGTGCTCAGAAAGACTTAGAAAGTTGATAATTGTGGGCAATGTTAGAAATGTCATGAGAAACAAGAATTATGTAAAAGGATTGATGTAAATCATTGTTTCTAAGAGAAAGTGAGACAGGAATGCAAAAAAGCGTTGTTTTTGTACGGCAATGAAGAAATGACTATGTTTTGCAATTTCTCCTGTTCAGAAAGACTTAGAAAGTTGATAATTGTGGGCAATGTTAGAAATGTCATGAGAAACAAGAATTATGTAAAAGGATTGATGTAAATCATTGTTTCTAAGAGAAAGTGAGACAGGAATGCAAAAAAGCGTTGTTTTTGGACGGCAATGAAGAAATGACTATGTTTTGCGATTTCTCCTGCTCAGAAAGACTTAGAAAGTTGATAATTGTGGGCAATGTTAGAAATGTCATGAGAAACAAGAATTATGTAAAAGGATTGATGTAAATCATTGTTTACAAGAGAAAGTGAGACAGGAATGCAAAAAAGCGTTGTTTTTGGACGGCAATGAAGAAATGACTATATTTCGCGATTTCTCGTGCTCAGAAAGACTTAGAAAGTTGATAATTGTGGGCAATGTTAGAAATGTCATGAGAAACAAGAATTATGTAAAAGGATTGATGTAAATCATTGTTTCTAAGAGAAAGTGAGACAGGAATGCAAAAAAGCGTTGTTTTTGGACGGCAATGAAGAAATGACTATGTTTTGCGATTTCTCCTGCTCAGAAAGACTTAGAAAGTTGATAATTGTGGGCAATGTTAGAAATGTCATGAGAAACAAGAATTATGTAAAAGGATTGATGTAAATCATTGTTTACAAGAGAAAGTGAGACAGAAATGCAAAAAAGCGTTGTTTTTGGACGGCAATGAAGAAATGACTATGTTTTGCAATTTCTCCTGTTCAGAAAGACTTAGAAAGTTGATAATTGTGGGCAATGTTAGAAATGTCATGAGAAACAAGAATTATGTAAAAGGATTGATGTAAATCATTGTTTCTAAGAGAAAGTGAGACAGGAATGCAAAAAAGAGTTGTTTTTTTACGGCAATGAAGAAATGACTATGTTTTGCAAATTCTCCTGCTCAGAAAGACTTAGAAAGTTGATAATTGTGGGCAATGTTAGAAATGTCATGAGAAACAAGAATTATGTAAAAGGATTGATGTAAATCATTGTTTCTAAGAGAAAGTGAGACAGGAATGCAAAAAAGCATTGTTTTTGGACGACAATGAAGAAATGACTATGTTTTGCGATTTCTCCTGCTCAGAAAGACTTAGAAAGTTGATAATTGTGGGCAATGTTAGAAATGTCATGAGAAACAAGAATTATGTAAAAGGATTGATGTAAATCATTGTTTCTAAGAGAAAGTGAGACAGGAATGCAAAAAAGCGTTGTTTTTGGACGGCAATGAAGAAATGACTATATTTCGCGATTTCTCGTGCTCAGAAAGACTTAGAAAGTTGATAATTGTGGGCAATGTTAGAAATGTCATGAGAAACAAGAATTATGTAAAAGGATTGATGTAAATCATTGTTTCTAAGAGAAAGTGAGACAGGAATGCAAAAAAGCGTTGTTTTTGTACGGCAATGAAGAAATGACTATGTTTTGCAATTTCTCCTGTTCAGAAAGACTTAGAAAGTTGATAATTGTGGGCAATGTTAGAAATGTCATGAGAAACAAGAATTATGTAAAAGGATTGATGTAAATCATTGTTTCTAAGAGAAAGTGAGACAGGAATGCAAAAAAGCGTTGTTTTTGGACGGCAATGAAGAAATGACTATGTTTTGCGATTTCTCCTGCTCAGAAAGACTTAGAAAGTTGATAATTGTGGGCAATGTTAGAAATGTCATGAGAAACAAGAATTATGTAAAAGGATTGATGTAAATCATTGTTTACAAGAGAAAGTGAGACAGAAATGCAAAAAAGCGTTGTTTTTGGACGGCAATGAAGAAATGACTATATTTCGCGATTTCTCGTGCTCAGAAAGACTTAGAAAGTTGATAATTGTGGGCAATGTTAGAAATGTCATGAGAAACAAGAATTATGTAAAAGGATTGATGTAAATCATTGTTTCTAAGAGAAAGTGAGACAGGAATGCAAAAAAGCGTTGTTTTTGGACGGCAATGAAGAAATGACTATGTTTTGCGATTTCTCCTGCTCAGAAAGACTTAGAAAGTTGATAATTGTGGGCAATGTTAGAAATGTCATGAGAAACAAGAATTATGTAAAAGGATTGATGTAAATCATTGTTTACAAGAGAAAGTGAGACAGGAATGCAAAAAAGCGTTGTTTTTGGACGGCAATGAAGAAATGACTATATTTCGCGATTTCTCGTGCTCAGAAAGACTTAGAAAGTTGATAATTGTGGGCAATGTTAGAAATGTCATGAGAAACAAGAATTATGTAAAAGGATTGATGTAAATCATTGTTTCTAAGAGAAAGTGAGACAGGAATGCAAAAAAGCGTTGTTTTTGGACGGCAATGAAGAAATGACTATGTTTTGCGATTTCTCCTGCTCAGAAAGACTTAGAAAGTTGATAATTGTGGGCAATGTTAGAAATGTCATGAGAAACAAGAATTATGTAAAAGGATTGATGTAAATCATTGTTTACAAGAGAAAGTGAGACAGAAATGCAAAAAAGCGTTGTTTTTGGACGGCAATGAAGAAATGACTATATTTCGCGATTTCTAGTGCTCAGAAAGACTTAGAAAGTTGATAATTGTGGGCAATGTTAGAAATGTCATGAGAAACAAGAATTATGTAAAAGGATTGATGTAAATCATTGTTTCTAAGAGAAAGTGAGACAGGAATGCAAAAAAGAGTTGTTTTTTTTACGGCAATGAAGAAATGACTATGTTTTGCAAATTCTCCTGCTCAGAAAGACTTAGAAAGTTGATAATTGTGGGCAATGTTAGAAATGTCATGAGAAACAAGAATTATGTAAAAGGATTGATGTAAATCATTGTTTCTAAGAGAAAGTGAGACAGGAATGCAAAAAAGCATTGTTTTTGGACGACAATGAAGAAATGACTATGTTTTGCGATTTCTCGTGCTCAGAAAGACTTAGAAAGTTGATAATTGTGGGCAATGTTAGAAATGTCATGAGAAACAAGAATTATGTAAAAGGATTGATGTAAATCATTGTTTCTAAGAGAAAGTGAGACAGGAATGCAAAAAAGCGTTGTTTTTGGACGGCAATGAAGAAATGACTATATTTCGCGATTTCTAGTGCTCAGAAAGACTTAGAAAGTTGATAATTGTGGGCAATGTTAGAAATGTCATGAGAAACAAGAATTATGTAAAAGGATTGATGTAAATCATTGTTTCTAAGAGAAAGTGAGACAGGAATGCAAAAAAGCGTTGTTTTTGGACGGCAATGAAGAAATGACTATGTTTTGCAATTTCTCCTGCTCAGAAAGACTTAGAAAGTTGATAATTGTGGGCAATGTTAGAAATGTCATGAGAAACAAGAATTATGTAAAAGGATTGATGTAAATCATTGTTTCTAAGAGAAAGTGAGACAGGAATGCAAAAAAGCGTTGTTTTTGGACGGCAATGAAGAAATGACTATATTTCGCGATTTTCTCGTGCTCAGAAAGACTTAGAAAGTTGATAATTGTGGGCAATGTTAGAAATGTCATGAGAAACAAGAATTATGTAAAAGGATTGATGTAAATCATTGTTTCTAAGAGAAAGTGAGACAGGAATGCAAAAAAGCGTTGTTTTTGGACGGCAATGAAGAAATGACTATGTTTTGCGATTTCTCCTGCTCAGAAAGACTTAGAAAGTTGATAATTGTGGGCAATGTTAGAAATGTCATGAGAAACAAGAATTATGTAAAAGGATTGATGTAAATCATTGTTTACAAGAGAAAGTGAGACAGAAATGCAAAAAAGCGTTGTTTTTGGACGGCAATGAAGAAATGACTATATTTCGCGATTTCTAGTGCTCAGAAAGACTTAGAAAGTTGATAATTGTGGGCAATGTTAGAAATGTCATGAGAAACAAGAATTATGTAAAAGGATTGATGTAAATCATTGTTTCTAAGAGAAAGTGAGACAGGAATGCAAAAAAGAGTTGTTTTTTTACGGCAATGAAGAAATGACTATGTTTTGCAAATTCTCCTGCTCAGAAAGACTTAGAAAGTTGATAATTGTGGGCAATGTTAGAAATGTCATGAGAAACAAGAATTATGTAAAAGGATTGATGTAAATCATTGTTTCTAAGAGAAAGTGAGACAGGAATGCAAAAAAGCATTGTTTTTGGACGACAATGAAGAAATGACTATGTTTTGCGATTTCTCGTGCTCAGAAAGACTTAGAAAGTTGATAATTGTGGGCAATGTTAGAAATGTCATGAGAAACAAGAATTATGTAAAAGGATTGATGTAAATCATTGTTTCTAAGAGAAAGTGAGACAGGAATGCAAAAAAGCGTTGTTTTTGGACGGCAATGAAGAAATGACTATATTTCGCGATTTCTCCTGCTCAGAAAGACTTAGAAAGTTGATAATTGTGGGCAATGTTAGAAATGTCATGAGAAACAAGAATTATGTAAAAGGATTGATGTAAATCATTGTTTCTAAGAGAAAGTGAGACAGGAATGCAAAAAAGCGTTGTTTTTGTACGGCAATGAAGAAATGACTATGTTTTGCAATTTCTCCTGTTCAGAAAGACTTAGAAAGTTGATAATTGTGGGCAATGTTAGAAATGTCATGAGAAACAAGAATTATGTAAAAGGATTTATGTAAATCATTGTTTCTAAGAGAAAGTGAGACAGGAATGCAAAAAAGCGTTGTTTTTAGACGGCAATGAAGAAATGACTATGTTTTGCGATTTCTCCTGCTCAGAAAGACTTAGAAAGTTGATAATTGTGGGCAATGTTAGAAATGTCATGAGAAACAAGAATTATGTAAAAGGATTGATGTAAATCATTGTTTACAAGAGAAAGTGAGACAGAAATGCAAAAAAGCGTTGTTTTTGGACGGCAATGAAGAAATGACTATATTTCGCGATTTCTCGTGCTCAGAAAGACTTAGAAAGTTGATAATTGTGGGCAATGTTAGAAATGTCATGAGAAACAAGAATTATGTAAAAGGATTGATGTAAATCATTGTTTCTAAGAGAAAGTGAGACAGGAATGCAAAAAAGCGTTGTTTTTGGACGGCAATGAAGAAATGACTATGTTTTGCGATTTCTCCTGCTCAGAAAGACTTAGAAAGTTGATAATTGTGGGCAATGTTAGAAATGTCATGAGAAACAAGAATTATGTAAAAGGATTGATGTAAATCATTGTTTACAAGAGAAAGTGAGACAGGAATGCAAAAAAGCGTTGTTTTTGGACGGCAATGAAGAAATGACTATATTTCGCGATTTCTCGTGCTCAGAAAGACTTAGAAAGTTGATAATGTGGGCAATGTTAGAAATGTCATGAGAAACAAGAATTATGTAAAAGGATTGATGTAAATCATTGTTTCTAAGAGAAAGTGAGACAGGAATGCAAAAAAGCGTTGTTTTTGGACGGCAATGAAGAAATGACTATGTTTTGCGATTTCTCCTGCTCAGAAAGACTTAGAAAGTTGATAATTGTGGGCAATGTTAGAAATGTCATGAGAAACAAGAATTATGTAAAAGGATTGATGTAAATCATTGTTTACAAGAGAAAGTGAGACAGAAATGCAAAAAAGCGTTGTTTTTGGACGGCAATGAAGAAATGACTATATTTCGCGATTTCTAGTGCTCAGAAAGACTTAGAAAGTTGATAATTGTGGGCAATGTTAGAAATGTCATGAGAAACAAGAATTATGTAAAAGGATTGATGTAAATCATTGTTTCTAAGAGAAAGTGAGACAGGAATGCAAAAAAGCGTTGTTTTTGTACAGCAATGAAGAAATGACTATGTTTTGCAATTTCTCCTGTTCAGAAAGACTTAGAAAGTTGATAATTGTGGGCAATGTTAGAAATGTCATGAGAAACAAGAATTATGTAAAAGGATTGATGTAAATCATTGTTTCTAAGAGAAAGTGAGACAGGAATGCAAAAAAGCGTTGTTTTTGGACGGCAATGAAGAAATGACTATGTTTTGCGATTTCTCCTGCTCAGAAAGACTTAGAAAGTTGATAATTGTGGGCAATGTTAGAAATGTCATGAGAAACAAGAATTATGTAAAAGGATTGATGTAAATCATTGTTTCTAAGAGAAAGTGAGACAGGAATGCAAAAAAGCGTTGTTTTTGGACGGCAATGAAGAAAAAACTATGTTTTGCGATTTCTCCTGCTCAGAAAGACTTAGAAAGTTGATAATTGTGGGCAATGTTAGAAATGTCATGAGAAACAAGAATTATGTAAAAGGATTGATGTAAATCATTGTTTTCAAGAGAAAGTGAGACAGAAATGCAAAAAAGCGTTGTTTTTGGACGACAATGAAGAAATGACTATATTTCGCGATTTCTCGTGCTCAGAAAGACTTAGAAAGTTGATAATTGTGGGCAATGTTAGAAATGTCATGAGAAACAAGAATTATGTAAAAGGATTGATGTAAATCATTGTTTCTAAGAGAAAGTGAGACAGGAATGCAAAAAAGCGTTGTTTTTGGACGGCAATGAAGAAATGACTATGTTTTGCGATTTCTCCTGCTCAGAAAGACTTAGAAAGTTGATAATTGTGGGCAATGTTAGAAATGTCATGAGAAACAAGAATTATGTAAAAGGATTGATGTAAATCATTGTTTCTAAGAGAAAGTGAGACAGAAATGCAAAAAGCGTTGTTTTTGGACGGCAATGAAGAAATGACTATGTTTTGCAATTTCTCCTGTTCAGAAAGACTTAGGTAGTTGATAATTGTGGGCAATGTTAGAAATGTCATGAGAAACAAGAATTATGTAAAAGGATTGATGTAAATCATTGTTTCTAAGAGAAAGTGAGACAGGAATGCAAAAAAGCGTTGTTTTTGTACGGCAATGAAGAAATGACTATGTTTTGCGATTTCTCCTGCTCAGAAAGACTTAGAAAGTTGATAATTGTGGGCAATGTTAGAAATGTCATGAGAAACAAGAATTATGTAAAAGGATTGATGTAAATCATTGTTTCTAAGAGAAAGTGAGACAGGAATGCAAAAAAGCGTTGTTTTTGGACGGCAATGAAGAAATGACTATGTTTTGCGATTTCTCCTGCTCAGAAAGACTTAGAAAGTTGATAATTGTGGGCAATGTTAGAAATGTCATGAGAAACAAGAATTATGTAAAAGGATTGATGTATATCATTGTTTACAAGAGAAAGTGAGACAGAAATGCAAAAAAGCGTTGTTTTTGGACGGCAATGAAGAAATGACTATGTTTTGCAATTTCTCCTGTTCAGAAAGACTTAGAAAGTTGATAATTGTGGGCAATGTTAGAAATGTCATGAGAAACAAGAATTATGTAAAAGGATTGATGTAAATCATTGTTTCTAAGAGAAAGTGAGACAGGAATGCAAAAAAGCGTTGTTTTTGGACGGCAATGAAGAAATGACTATGTTTTGCGATTTCTCCTGCTCAGAAAGACTTAGAAAGTTGATAATTGTGGGCAATGTTAGAAATGTCATGAGAAACAAGAATTATGTAAAAGGATTGATGTAAATCATTGTTTCTAAGAGAAAGTGAGACAGGAATGCAAAAAAGCGTTGTTTTTAGACGGCAATGAAGAAATGACTATATTTCGCGATTTCTCGTGCTCAGAAAGACTTAGAAAGTTGATAATTGTGGGCAATGTTAGAAATGTCATGAGAAACAAGAATTATGTAAAAGGATTGATGTAAATCATTGTTTCTAAGAGAAAGTGAGACAGGAATGCAAAAAAGCGTTGTTTTTGGACGGCAATGAAGAAATGACTATGTTTTGCGATTTCTCCTGCTCAGAAAGACTTAGAAAGTTGATAATTGTGGGCAATGTTAGAAATGTCATGAGAAACAAGAATTATGTAAAAGGATTGATGTAAATCATTGTTTCTAAGAGTAAGTGAGACAGGAATGCAAAAAAGCGTTGTTTTTGGACGGCAATGAAGAAATGACTATGTTTTGCAATTTCTCCTGCTCAGAAAGACTTAGAAAGTTGATAATTGTGGGCAATGTTAGAAATGTCATCAGAAACAAGAATTATGTAAAAGGATTGATGTAAATCATTGTTTCTAAGAGAAAGTGAGACAGGAATGCAAAAAAGCGTTGTTTTTGGACGGCAATGAAGAAATGACTATGTTTTGCGATTTCTCCTGCTCAGAAAGACTTAGAAAGTTGATAATTGTGGGCAATGTTAGAAATGTCATGAGAAACAAGAATTATGTAAAAGGATTGATGTAAATCATTGTTTCTAAGAGAAAGTGAGACAGGAATGCAAAAAAGCGTTGTTTTTGGACGGCTATGAAGAAATGACTATGTTTTGCGATTTCTCCTGCTCAGAAAGACTTAGAAAGTTGATAATTGTGGGCAATGTTAGAAATGTCATGAGAAACAAGAATTATGTAAAAGGATTGATGTAAATCATTGTTTCTAAGAGAAAGTGAGACAGGAATGCAAAAAAGCGTTGTTTTTGGACGGCAATGAAGAAATGACTATGTTTTGCGATTTCTCCTGCTCAGAAAGACTTAGAAAGTTGATAATTGTGGGCAATATTAGAAATGTCATGAGAAACAAGAATTATGTAAAAGGATTGATGTAAATCATTGTTTCTAAGAGAAAGTGAGACAGGAATGCAAAAAAGCGTTGTTTTTGGACGGCAATGAAGAAATGACTATGTTTTGCAATTTCTCGTGCTCAGAAAGACTTAGAAAGTTGATAATTGTGGGCAATGTTAGAAATGTCATGAGAAACAAGAATTATGTAAAAGTATTGATGTAAATCATTGTTTACAAGAGAAAGTGAGACAGGAATGCAAAAAAGCGTTGTTTTTGTACGGCAATGAAGAAATGACTATGTTTTGCAATTTCTCCTGCTCAGAAAGACTTAGAAAGTTGATAATTGTGGGCAATGTTAGAAATGTCATGAGAAACAAGAATTATGTAAAAGGATTGATGTAAATCATTGTTTCTAAGAGAAAGTGAGACAGGAATGCAAAAAAGCGTTGTTTTTGGACGGCAATGAAGAAATGACTATGTTTTGCAATTTCTCGTGCTCAGAAAGACTTAGAAAGTTGATAATTGTGGGCAATGTTAGAAATGTCATGAGAAACAAGAATTATGTAAAAGGATTGATGTAAATCATTGTTTACAAGAGAAAGTGAGACAGGAATGCAAAAAAGAGTTGTTTTTGTACGGCAATGAAGAAATGACTATGTTTTGCAAATTCTCCTGCTCAGAAAGACTTAGAAAGTTGATAATTGTGGGCAATGTTAGAAATATCATGAGAAACAAGAATTATGTAAAAGGATTGATGTAAATCATTGTTTCTAAGAGAAAGTGAGACAGCAATGCAAAAAAGCATTTTTTTTGGACGACAATGAAGAAATGACTATGTTTTGCGATTTCTCCTGCTCAGAAAGACTTAGAAAGTTGATAATTGTGGGCAATGTTAGAAATGTCATGAGAAACAAGAATTATGTAAACGGATTGATGTAAATCATTGTTTCTAAGAGTAAGTGAGACAGGAATGCAAAAAAGCGTTGTTTTTGGACGGCAATGAAGAAATGACTATGTTTTGCAATTTCTCCTGCTCAGAAAGACTTAGAAAGTTGATAATTGTGGGCAATGTTAGAAATGTCATCAGAAACAAGAATTATGTAAAAGGATTGATGTAAATCATTGTTTCTAAGAGAAAGTGAGACAGGAATGCAAAAAAGCGTTGTTTTTGGACGGCAATGAAGAAATGACTATGTTTTGCGATTTCTCCTGCTCAGAAAGACTTAGAAAGTTGATAATTGTGGGCAATGTTAGAAATGTCATGAGAAACAAGAATTATGTAAAAGGATTGATGTAAATCATTGTTTCTAAGAGAAAGTGAGACAGGAATGCAAAAAAGCGTTGTTTTTGGACGGCAATGAAGAAATGACTATGTTTTGCGATTTCTCCTGCTCAGAAAGACTTAGAAAGTTGATAATTGTGGGCAATGTTAGAAATGTCATGAGAAACAAGAATTATGTAAAAGGATTGATGTAAATCATTGTTTCTAAGAGAAAGTGAGACAGGAATGCAAAAAAGCGTTGTTTTTGGACGGCAATGAAGAAATGACTATGTTTTGCGATTTCTCCTGCTCAGAAAGACTTAGAAAGTTGATAATTGTGGGCAATATTAGAAATGTCATGAGAAACAAGAATTATGTAAAAGGATTGATGTAAATCATTGTTTCTAAGAGAAAGTGAGACAGGAATGCAAAAAAAGCGTTGTTTTTGGACGGCAATGAAGAAATGACTATGTTTTGCAATTTCTCGTGCTCAGAAAGACTTAGAAAGTTGATAATTGTGGACAATGTTAGAAATGTCATGAGAAACAAGAATTATGTAAAAGTATTGATGTAAATCATTGTTTACAAGAGAAAGTGAGACAGGAATGCAAAAAAGCGTTGTTTTTGTACGGCAATGAAGAAATGACTATGTTTTGAAATTTCTCCTGCTCAGAAAGACTTAGAAAGTTGATAATTGTGGGCAATGTTAGAAATGTCATGAGAAACAAGAATTATGTAAAAGGATTGATGTAAATCATTGTTTCTAAGAGAAAGTGAGACAGGAATGCAAAAAAGCGTTGTTTTTGGACGGCAATGAAGAAATGACTATGTTTTGCAATTTCTCGTGCTCAGAAAGACTTAGAAAGTTGATAATTGTGGGCAATGTTAGAAATGTCATGAGAAACAAGAATTATGTAAAAGGATTGATGTAAATCATTGTTTACAAGAGAAAGTGAGACAGGAATGCAAAAAAGAGTTGTTTTTGTACGGCAATGAAGAAATGACTATGTTTTGCAAATTCTCCTGCTCAGAAAGACTTAGAAAGTTGATAATTGTGGGCAATGTTAGAAATGTCATGAGAAACAAGAATTATGTAAAAGGATTGATGTAAATCATTGTTTCTAAGAGAAAGTGAGACAGGAATGAAAAAAAGCATTGTTTTTGGACGACAATGAAGAAATGACTATGTTTTGCGATTTCTCCTGCTCAGAAAGACTTAGAAAGTTGATAATTGTGGGCAATGTTAGAAATGTCATGAGAAACAAGAATTATGTAAAAGGATTGATGTAAATCATTGTTTACAAGAGAAAGTGAGACAGGAATGCAAAAAAGAGTTGTTTTTGTACGGCAATGAAGAAATGACTATGTTTTGCAAATTCTCCTGCTCAGAAAGACTTAGAAAGTTGATAATTGTGGGCAATGTTAGAAATGTCATGAGAAACAAGAATTATGTAAAAGGATTGATGTAAATCATTGTTTCTAAGAGAAAGTGAGACAGGAATGAAAAAAAGCATTGTTTTTGGACGACAATGAAGAAATGACTATGTTTTGCGATTTCTCCTGCTCAGAAAGACTTAGAAAGTTGATAATTGTGGGCAATGTTAGAAATGTCATGAGAAACAAGAATTATGTAAAAGGATTGATGTAAATCATTGTTTCTAAGAGAAAGTGAGACAGGAATGCAAAAAAGCGTTGTTTTTGGACGGCAATGAAGAAATGACTATGTTTTGCGATTTCTCCTGCTCAGAAAGACTTAGAAAGTTGATAATTGTGGGCAATGTTAGAAATGTCATAAGAAACAAGAATTATGTAAAAGGATTGATGTAAATCATTGTTTACAAGAGAAAGTGAGACAGAAATGCAAAAAAGCGTTGTTTTTGGACGGCAATGAAGAAATGACTATATTTCGCGATTTCTCGTGCTCAGAAAGACTTAGAAAGTTGATAATTGTGGGCAATGTTAGAAATGTCATGAGAAACAAGAATTATGTAAAAGGATTGATGTAAATCATTGTTTCTAAGAGAAAGTGAGACAGGAATGCAAAAAAGCGTTGTTTTTGTACGGCAATGAAGAAATGACTATGTTTTGCAATTTCTCCTGTTCAGAAAGACTTAGAAAGTTGATAATTGTGGGCAATGTTAGAAATGTCATGAGAAACAAGATTTATGTAAAAGGATTGATGTAAATCATTGTTTCTAAGAGAAAGTGAGACAGGAATGCAAAAAAGCGTTGTTTTTGGACGGCAATGAAGAAATGACTATGTTTTGCGATTTCTCCTGTTCAGAAAGACTTAGAAAGTTGATAATTGTGGGCAATGTTAGAAATGTCATGAGAAACAAGAATTATGTAAAAGGATTGATGTAAATCATTGTTTCTAAGAGAAAGTGAGACAGGAATGCAAAAAAGCATTGTTTTTGGACGGCAATGAAGAAATGACTATGTTTTGCGATTTCTCCTGCTCAGAAAGACTTAGAAAGTTGATAATTGTGGGCAATGTTAGAAATGTCATGAGAAACAAGAATTATGTAAAAGGATTGATGTAAATCATTGTTTCTAAGAGAAAGTGAGACAGAAATGCAAAAAAGCGTTGTTTTTGGACGGCAATGAAGAAATGACTATATTTCGCGATTTCTCGTGCTCAGAAAGACTTAGAAAGTTGATAATTGTGGGCAATGTTAGAAATGTCATGAGAAACAAGAATTATGTAAAAGGATTGATGTAAATCATTGTTTCTAAGAGAAAGTGAGAAAGAAATGCAAAAAAGCGTTGTTTTTGGACGGCAATGAAGAAATGACTATGTTTTGCGATTTCTCCTGCTCAGAAAGACTTAGAAAGTTGATAATTGTGGGCAATGTTAGAAATGTCATGAGAAACAAGAATTATGTAAAAGGATTGATGTAAATCATTGTTTACAAGAGAAAGTGAGAAAGAAATGCAAAAAAGCGTTGTTTTTGGACGGCAATGAAGAAATGACTATATTTCGCGATTTCTCCTGCTCAGAAAGACTTAGAAAGTTGATAATTGTGGGCAATGTTAGAAATGTCATGAGAAACACGAATTATGTAAAAGGATTGATGTAAATCATTGTTTCTAAGAGAAAGTGAGACAGGAATGCAAAAAAGCGTTGTTTTTGTACGGCAATGAAGAAATGACTATGTTTTGCAATTTCTCCTGCTCAGAAAGACTTAGAAAGTGGATAATTGTGA
>NW_027446927.1:0-107567 GCF_038048845.1 Mixophyes fleayi | reverse complement strand
TAATCATGAATCATGAATTGAATCACGAATCATGAATCATGAATCATGAATTTAATCATGAAATGAATTATGAATCATTAATTGAATCATGAATCATGAACTGAATCATGAATTGAATCATAAATCTTGAAATAAATCATTAATTTAATCATGAATCATGAATTGAATCATGAACCATGAATCATGAATCATGAATTGAATTATGAATCATGAATCAAATCATGAATTCAATCATGAATCATAAAAATAATCATGAATTGAATCATTAATTTAATCATGAATCATGAATCATGAAATGAATAATGAATCATAAATTGATTCATGAATCATGAATTGAATCATGAATCATGAATTGAATCATGAATCATGAATCATGAATCATGAATCGAATCATAATTCATGAATTGAATCATGATTTATGAATTGAATCATGAATCATGAATGGAATCATGAATCATGAATGGAATCATGAATCATGAATGGAATCATGAATCATAAATCGAATCATGAATCATGAATTGAATCATGAATAATAAATTGAATCATGAATTTAATCATGAATCATGAAAAGCATCATGAATCATGAATCATGAATTGAATCATGAATCATGAATCATGAATTGAATCATGAATCATGAATCATGAATTGAATCATGACTCGAATCATGAATCATGAATTGAATCATGAATCATGAATCATGAATCATGAATCATGAATTGAATCATGAATTGAATCATGAATCATTAATCATGAATCATGAATCGAGACAAGAATCATGAATCGAATCATGAATCATGAATTGAATCATTAATTGAATCATGAATCATGAATCATGAAATGAATCATGAATCATTAATCGAATCATAAATCATGAATTGAATCATGAATCATGAATTGAATCATTAATCATGAATTATGAATCTAATCATGAATCATGAATCATGAATCATGAATCATGAATCATGAATCGAATCATGAATCATGAATCATGAATTCAATCATGAATAATGAATTGAATCATGAATTGAATCATGAATCATGAATTGAATCATGAATCATGAATCGAATCATGAATCATGAATCGTAAATTGAATCATGAATCATGAATCGAATCATGAATCATGATCGAATCATGAATCATGAATTGTGAATTGAATCATGAATTATGAACTGAATCATGAATTGAATCATGAATCATGAATCATGAAATGAATCTTGAATCATGAATTGTATCATGAATCGAATCATGAATCATGAATTGAATCATGAAATGAATCATGAATTGAATCATGAATCATGAATCGAATCATGAATCATGAATTGAATCACGAATCATGAATCATGAATCATGAATCATGAATTGAATCATGAATCATGAATCATAAAATGAATCATGAATTTAATCATGAAATGAATTATGAATCATGAATTTAATCATGAATCATGAACTGAATCATGAATTGAATCATAAATCTTGAAATAAATCATTAATTTATTCATGAATCATGAATTGAATCATGAACCATGAATCATGAATCGAATTATGAATCATGAATCGAATCATGAATTCAATCATGAATCATAAAAATAATCATGAATTGAATCATTAATTTAATCATGAATCATGAATCATGAAATGAATAATGAATCATAAATTGATTCATGAATCATGAATTGAATCATGAATCATGAATTGAATCATGAATCATGAATTGAATGATGAATCATGAATTGAATGATGAATCATGAATTATGAATCTAATCATGAATCATGAATCATGAATCATGAATTGAATCATGAATCTTAAATCATGAATCATGAATCATGAATCGCATCATGAATCATGAATTGAATCATGAATCATGAATTGAATCATGAATTGAATCATGAATCATGAATCAGGAATTGAATCATGAATCATGAATCATAAATCATGAATCATGAATCATGAATCATGAATTGAATCATGAATCATGAATCATGAATTGAATCATGAATTGAATAATAAATCATGAATCATGAATCAGGAATTAAATCATGAATCATGAATCATGAGTCATGAATCATGAATTGAATCATGAATCGAATCATGTATTAGGAATTGAATCATGAATCATGAATCGTGAATTGAATCATGAATTATGAACTGAATCATGAATTGAATCATGAATCGTGAATCATGAAATGAATCTTGAATCATGAATTGTATCATGAATCGAATCATGAATCATGAATTGAATGATGAAATGAATCATGAATTGAATCATGAATCGTATCATAAATCATGAATTGAATCATGAATCATGAATCATGAATCATGAATCATGAATTGAATCATGAATCATGAATCATGAATTGAATCATGAAACATGAATCGAATCATGAATCATGAATCATGAATTGAATCATGAAACATGAATCAAATCATGAATCATGAATCATGAATCATGAATTGAATCATGAATCATGAATCATGAATCGAATCATGAATCATGAATTAAATCATGAATCTTGAATCGAATCATGAATCATGAATCGAATCATGAATCATGAATTGAATCATGAATCATGAATCATAAAATTAATCATGAATTTAATCATGAAATGAATTATGAATCATTAATTGAATCATGAATCATGAATCTTAATTTGAATCATAAATCATGAATCATGAATTGAATCATGAATCATGAATTGAATCATGAATCATGAATTGAATCATTAATTTAATCATGAATAATGAATCATGAAATGAATAATGAATCATAAATCGAATCATGAATCATGAATTGAATCAATCATCATGAATTGAATCATGAATCATGAATTATGAATCTAATCATGAATCATGAATCATGAATCATGAATTGAATCATGAATCATGAATCATGAATCATGAATCGAATCATGAATCATGAATCATGAATTGAATCATGAATCATGAATTGAATCATGAATTGAATCATTAATCATGAATCGAATCATGAATAATAAATCGAATCATGAATTAAATCATGAATCATGAAATGAATAATGAATTGAATCATAATTGAATCATAAATCATGAATTGAATCATGAATCATGAAATGAATAATGAATCATAAATCGAATCATGAATCATGAATTGAATCATGAATCATGAATTGAATCATGAATCATGAATTATGAATCTAATCATGAATCATGAATCATGAATCATGAATTGAATCATGAATCATGAATCATGAATCATGAATCCTGAATCGAATCATGAATTATGAATCATGAATTGAATCATGAATCATGAATTGAATCATGAATTGAATCATGAATCATGAATCGAATCATGAATCATAAATCTAATCATGAATTAAATCATGAATCATGAAATGAATAATGAATTGAATCATTAATTGAATCGTAAATCATGAATTGAATCATGAATCATGAAATGAATCATTAATTGAATCATGAATCATGAATTGAATCATGAACCATGAATCATTAATCATGAATTGAATCATGAATCATGAATCATGAAATGAATCATGAATTAAATCATGAAATGAATCATGAATCATGAATTGAATCATAAATCATGAATCATGAATCATGAATCATGAATCATGAATCATGAAACTAATCATGAATCAGGAATCATGAATCATGAATTGAATCATGAATCATGAAACGAATCATAATTCATGAATTGAATCATGATTTATGAATGGAATCATGAATCATGAATGGAATCATGAATCATGAATCATGAATGGAATCATGAATCATGAATGGAATCATAAATCATGAATGGAATCATGAATCATGAATGGAATCAGGAATCATAAATCGAATCATGAATCATGAATCGAATCATGAAAAATAAATTGAATCATGAATTTAATCATGAATCATGAAAAGCATCATGAATCATGAATCATGAATCATGAATTGAATCATGAATCATGAATCATGAATTGAATCATGAATCATGAATCATGAATTGAATCATGAATCATGAATCATGAATTGAATCATGACTCGAATCATGAATCATGAATTGAATCATGAATCATGAATTGAATCATGAATCATGAATCATGAATCATGAATCATGAATTGAATCATGAATTGAATCATGAATCATTAATCATGAATCATGAATCGATACAAGAATCATGAATCGAATCATGAATCATGAATTGAATCATTAATTGAATCATGAATCATGAATCATGAAATGAATCATGAATCATTAATCGAATCATAAATCATGAATTGAATCATGAATCATGAATTGAATCATTAATCATGAATTATGAATCTAATCATGAATCATGAATCATGAATCATGAATCATGAATCATGAATCGAATCATGAATCATGAATCATGAATTCAATCATGAATAATGAATTCAATCATGAATTGAATCATGAATCATGAATCGAATCATGAATCATGAATCGAATCATGAATCATGAATCGAATCATGAATCATGAATTGTGAATTGAATCATGAATTATGAACTGAATCATGAATTGAATCATGAATCATGAAACATGAAATGAATCTTGAATCATGAATTGTATCATGAATCGAATCATGAATCATAAATTGAATCATGAAATGAATCATGAATTGAATCATGAATCATGAATCGAATCATGAATCATGAATTGAATCACGAATCATGAATCATGAATCATAAAATGAATCATGAATTTAATCATGAAATGAATTATGAATCATTAATTGAATCATGAATCATGAACTGAATCATGAATTGAATCATAAATCTTGAAATAAATCATTAATTTAATCATGATTAATGAATTGAATCATGAACCATGAATCATGAATCATGAATTGAATTATGAATCATGAATCAAATCATGAATTCAATCATGAATCATAAAAATAATCATGAATTGAATCATTAATTTAATCATGAATCATGAAATGAATAATGAATCATAAATTGATTCATGAATCATGAATTGAATCATGAATCATGAATTGAATCATGAATCATGAATCATGAATCATGAATCGAATCATAAATCATGAAGCATGAATTGAATCATGAATCATGAATTGAATCATGAATCATGAATCGAATCATGAATCATAAATCGAATCATGAATTAAATCATGAATCATGAAATGAATAATGAATTGAATCATTAATTAAATCATAAATCATGAATTGAATCATGAATCATGAATCATGAAATGAATCTTGAATCATGAATTGTATCATGAATCGAATCATGAATCATGAATTGAATCATGAAATGAATCATGAATTGAATCATGAATCATGAATCAAATCATGAATCATGAATTGAATCATGAATCATGAATCAGGAATCATGAATCATGATTCATGAATCATGAATCATGAAACTAATCATGAATCAGGAATCATGAATCATGAATTGAATCATGAATCATGAAACGAATCATAATTCATGAATTGAATCATGATTTATGAATGGAATCATGAATCATGAATGGAATCATGAATCATGAATGGAATCATGAATCATGAATGGAATCATGAATCATAAATCGAATCATGAATCATGAATTGAATCATGAATAATAAATTGAATCATGAATTTAATCATGAATCATGAAAAGCATCATGAATCATGAATCATGAATCATGAATTGAATCATGAATCATGAATCATGAATTGAATCATGAATCATGAATCATGAATTGAATCATGAATCATGAATCATGAATTGAATCATGACTCGAATCATGAATCATGAATTGAATCATGAATCATGAATTGAATCATGAATCATGAATCATGAATCATGAATTGAATCATGAATTGAATCATGAATCATTAATCATGAATCATGAATCGATACAAGAATCATGAATCGAATCATGAATCATGAATTGAATCATTAATTGAATCATGAATCATGAATCATGAAATGAATCATGAATCATTAATCGAATCATAAATCATGAATTGAATCATAAATCATGAATTGAATCATTAATCATGAATTATGAATCTAATCATGAATCATGAATCATGAATCATGAATCATGAATCATGAATCGAATCATGAATCATGAATTCAATCATGAATAATGAATTCAATCATGAATTGAATCATGAATCATGAATCGAATCATGAATCATGAATCGAATCATGAATCATGAATCGTAAATTGAATCATGAATCATGAATCGAATCATGAATCATGAATCGAATCATGAATCATGAATTGTGAATTGAATCATGAATTATGAACTGAATCATGAATTGAATCATGAATCATGAATCATGAAATGAATCTTGAATCATGAATTGTATCATGAATCGAATCATGAATCATGAATTGAATCATGAAATGAATCATGAATTGAATCATGAATCATGAATCGAATCATGAATCATGAATTGAATCACGAATCATGAATCATGAATCATGAATCATGAATTGAATCATGAATAATGAATCATAAAATGAATCATGAATTTAATCATGAAATGAATTATGAATCATTAATTGAATCATGAATCATGAACTGAATCATGAATTGAATCATAAATCTTGAAATAAATCTTTAATTTATTCATGAATCATGAATTGAATCATGAACCATGAATCATGAATCGAATTATGAATCATGAATCGAATCATGAATTCAATCATGAATCATAAAAATAATCATGCATTGAATCATTAATTTAATCATGAATCATGAATCATGAAATGAATAATGAATCATAAATTGATTCATGAATCATGAATTGAATCATGAATCATGAATTGAATCATGAATCATGAATTGAATCATGAATCATGAATTGAATGATGAATCATGAATTATGAATCTAATCATGAATCATGAATCATGAATCATGAATTGAATCATGAATCATGAATCGCATCATGAATCATGAATCATGAATCGAATCATGAATCATGAATTGAATCATGAATTGAATCATGAATCACGAATCAGGAATTGAATCATGAATCATGAATCATAAATCATGAATCATGAATCATGAATCATGAATTGAATCATGAATCATGAATCATGAATTGAATCATGAATTGAATCATGAATCATGAATCATGAATCAGGAATTAAATCATGAATCATGAATCATGAATCATGAATCATGAATCATGAATTGAATCATGAATCGAATCATGTATTAGGAATTGAATCATGAATCATGAATCGTGAATTGAATCATGAATTATGAACTGAATCATGAATTGAATCATGAATCGTGAATCATGAAATGAATCTTGAATCATGAATTGTATCATGAATCGAATCATGAATCATGAATTGAATCATGAAATGAATCATGAATTGAATCATGAATCGAATCATAAATCATGAATTGAATCTTGAATCATGAATCATGAATTGAATCATGAAACATGAATCGAATCATGAATCATGAATCATGAATTGAATCATGAAACATGAATCAAATCATGAATCATGAATCATGAATTGAATCATGAATCATGAAACATGAATCAAATCATGAATCATGAATCATGAATTGAATCATGAATCATGAATCATGAATCGAATCATGAATCATGAATTAAATCATGAATCTTGAATCGAATCATGAATCGAATCATGAATCATGAATTGAATCATGAATCATGAATCATAAAATTAATCATGAATTTAATCATGAAATGAATTATGAATCATTAATTGAATCATGAATCATGAATCTTAATTTGAATCATAAATCATGAATCATGAATTGAATCATGAATCATGAATTGAATCATGAATCTTGAATTGAATCATTAATTTAATCATGAATAATGAATCATGAAATGAATAATGAATCATAAATCGAATCATAAATCATGAATTGAATCAATCATCATGAATTGAATCATGAATCATGAATTATGAATCTAATCATGAATCATGAATCATGAATCATGAATTGAATCATGAATCATGAATCATGAATCATGAATCGAATCATGAATCATGAATCATGAATTGAATCATGAATCATGAATTGAATCATGAATTGAATCATTAATCATGAATCGAATCATGAATAATAAATCGAATCATGAATTAAATCATGAATCATGAAATGAATAATGAATTGAATCATAATTGAATCATAAATCATGAATTGAATCATGAATCATGAAATGAATCATGAAATGAATAATGAATCATAAATCGAATCATGAATCATGAATTGAATCATGAATCATGAATTGAATCATGAATCATGAATTATGAATCTAATCATGAATCATGAATCATGAATTGAATCATGAATCATGAATCATGAATCATGAATCATGAATCGAATCATGAATTATGAATCATGAATTGAATCATGAATCATGAATTGAATCATGAATTGAATCATGAATCATGAATCGAATCATGAATCATAAATCGAATCATGAATTAAATCATGAATCATGAAATGAATAATGAATTGAATCATTAATTGAATCGTAAATCATGAATTGAATCATGAATCATGAAATGAATCATTAATTGAATCATGAATCATGAATTGAATCATGAACCATGAATCATTAATCATGAATTGAATCATGAATCATGAATCATGAAATGAATCATGAATTAAATCATGAAATTAATCATGAATCATGAATTGAATCATAAATCATGAATCATGAATCATGAATCATGAATCATGAAACTAATCATGAATCAGGAATCATGAATCATGAATTGAATCATGAATCATGAAACGAATCATAATTCATGAATTAAATCATGATTTATGAATGGAATCATGAATCATGAATGGAATCATGAATCATGAATCATGAATGGAATCATGAATCATGAATGGAATCATAAATCATGAATGGAATCATGAATCATGAATGGAATCATGAATCATAAATCGAATCATGAATCATGAATCGAATCATGAATAATAAATTGAATCATGAATTTAATCATGAATCATGAAAAGCATCATGAATCATGAATCATGAATCATGAATTGAATCATGAATCATGAATCATGAATTGAATCATGAATCATGAATTGAATCATGAATCATGAATCATGAATTGAATCATGACTCGAATCATGAATCATGAATTGAATCATGAATCATGAATTGAATCATGAATCATGAATCATGAATCATGATTCATGAATTGAATCATGAATTGAATCATGAATCATTAATCATGAATCATGAATCGATACAAGAATCATGAATCGAATCATGAATCATGAATTGAATCATTAATTGAATCATGAATCATGAATCATGAAATGAATCATGAATCATTAATCGAATCATAAATCATGAATTGAATCATGAATCATGAATTGAATCATTAATCATGAATTATGAATCTAATCATGAATCATGAATCATGAATCATGAATCATGAATCATGAATCATGAATCGAATCATGAATCATGAATCATGAATTCAATCATGAATAATGAATTCAATCATGAATTGAATCATGAATCATGAATCGAATCATGAATCATGAATCGAATCATGAATCATGAATCGTAAATTGAATCATGAATCATGAATCGAATCATGAATCATGAATCGAATCATGAATCATGAATTGTGAATTGAATCATGAATTATGAACTGAATCATGAATTGAATCATGAATCATGAATCATGAAATGAATCTTGAATCATGAATTGTATCATGAATTGAATCATGAAATGAATCATGAATTGAATCATGAATCATGAATCGAATCATGAATCATGAATTGAATCACGAATCATGAATCATGAATCATGAATTTAATCATGAAATGAATTATGAATCATTAATTGAATCATGAATCATGAACTGAATCATGAATTGAATCATAAATCTTGAAATAAATCATTAATTTAATCATGAATCATGAATTGAATCATGAACCATGAATCATGAATCATGAATTGAATTATGAATCATGAATCAAATCATGAATTCAATCATGAATCATAAAAATAATCATGAACTGAATCATTAATTTAATCATGAATCATGAATCATGAAATGAATAATGAATCATAAATTGATTCATGAATCATGAATTGAATCATGAATCATGAATTGAATCATGAATCATGAATCATGAATCATGAATCGAATCATAATTCATGAATTGAATCATGATTTATGAATTGAATCATGAATCATGAATGGAATCATGAATCATGAATGGAATCATGAATCATGAATGGAATCATGAATCATAAATCGAATCATGAATCATGAATTGAATCATGAATAATAAATTGAATCATGAATTTAATCATGAATCATGAAAAGCATCATGAATCATGAATCATGAATTGAATCATGAATCATGAATCATGAATTGAATCATGAATCATGAATTGAATCATGACTCGAATCATGAATCATGAATTGAATCATGAATCATGAATCATGAATCATGAATCATGAATTGAATCATGAATTGAATCATGAATCATTAATCATGAATCATGAATCGAGACAAGAATCATGAATCGAATCATGAATCATGAATTGAATCATTAATTGAATCATGAATCATGAATCATGAAATGAATCATGAATCATTAATTGAATCATAAATCATGAATTGAATCATGAATCATGAATTGAATCATTAATCATGAATTATGAATCTAATCATGAATCATGAATCATGAATCATGAATCATGAATCATGAATCGAATCATGAATCATGAATCATGAATTCAATCATGAATAATGAATTCAATCATGAATTGAATCATGAATCATGAATTGAATCATGAATCATGAATCGAATCATGAATCATGAATCGTAAATTGAATCATGAATCATGAATCGAATCATGAATCATGAATCGAATCATGAATCATGAATTGTGAATTGAATCATGAATTATGAACTGAATCATGAATTGAATCATGAATCATGAATCATGAAATGAATCTTGAATCATGAATTGTATCATGAATCGAATCATGAATCATGAATTGAATCATGAAATGAATCATGAATTGAATCATGAATCATGAATCGAATCATGAATCATGAATTGAATCATGAATCATGAATCATGAATCATGAATCATGAATTGAATCATGAATCATGAATCATAAAATGAATCATGAATTTAATCATGAAATGAATTATGAATCATTAATTGAATCATGAATCATGAACTGAATCATGAATTGAATCATAAATCTTGAAATAAATCATTAATTTATTCATGAATCATGAATTGAATCATGAACCATGAATCATGAATCGAATTATGAATCATGAATCGAATCATGAATTCAATCATGAATCATAAAAATAATCATGAATTGAATCATTAATTTAATCATGAATCATGAATCATGAAATGAATAATGAATCATAAATTGATTCATGAATCATGAATTGAATCATGAATCATGAATTGAATCATGAATCATGAATTGAATGATGAATCATGAATTATGAATCTAATCATGAATCATGAATCATGAATCATGAATTGAATCATGAATCATAAATCATGAATCATGAATCATGAATCGCATCATGAATCATGAATCATGAATCGAATCATGAATCATGAATTGAATCATGAATTGAATCATGAATCATGAATCAGGAATTGAATCATGAATCATGAATCATAAATCATGAATCATGAATCATGAATCATGAATTGAATCATGAATCATGAATCATGAATTGAATCATGAATTGAATAATAAATCATGAATCATGAATCAGGAATTAAATCATGAATCATGAATCATGAATCATGAATCATGAATCATGAATCATGAATTGAATCATGAATCGAATCATGTATTAGGAATTGAATCATGAATCATGAATCGTGAATTGAATCATGAATTATGAACTGAATCATGAATTGAACCATGAATCGTGAATCATGAAATGAATCTTGAATCATGAATTGTATCATGAATCGAATCATGAATCATGAATTGAATCATGAAATGAATCATGAATTGAATCATGAATCGTATCATAAATCATGAATTGAATCATGAATCATGAATCATGAATTGAATCATGAATCATGAATCATGAATTGAATCATGAAACATGAATCGAATCATGAATCATGAATCATGAATTGAATCATGAAACATGAATCAAATCATGAATCATGAATCATGAATCATGAATTGAATCATGAATCATGAATCATGAATCGAATCATGAATCATGAATTAAATCATGAATCTTGAATCGAATCATGAATCATGAATCGAATCATGAATCATGAATTGAATCATGAATCATGAATCATAAAATTAATCATGAATTTAATCATGAAATGAATTATGAATCATTAATTGAATTATGAATCATGAATCTTAATTTGAATCATAAATCATGAATCATGAATTGAATCATGAATCATGAATTGAATCATGAATCATGAATTGAATCATTAATTTAATCATGAATAATGAATCATGAAATGAATAATGAATCATAAATCGAATCATGAATCATGAATTGAATCAATCATCATGAATTGAATCATGAATCATGAATTATGAATCTAATCATGAATCATGAATTGAATCATGAATCATGAATCATGAATTGAATCATGAATCATGAATTGAATCATGAATTGAATCATTAATCATGAATCGAATCATGAATAATAAATCGAATCATGAATTAAATCATGAATCATGAAATGAATAATGAATTGAATCATAATTGAATCATAAATCATGAATTGAATCATGAATCATGAAATGAATCATGAAATGAATAATGAATCATAAATCGAATCATGAATCATGAATTGAATCATGAATCATGAATTGAATCATGAATCATGAATTATGAATCTAATCATGAATCATGAATCATGAATCATAAATTGAATCATGAATCATGAATCATGAATCATGAATCCTGAATCGAATCATGAATTATGAATCATGAATTGAATCATGAATCATGAATTGAATCATGAATTGAATCATGAATCATGAATCGAATCATGAATCATAAATCTAATCATGAATTAAATCATGACTCATGAAATGAATAATGAATTGAATCATTAATTGAATCGTAAATCATGAATTGAATCATGAATCATGAAATGAATCATTAATTGAATCATGAATCATGAATTGAATCATGAACCATGAATCATTAATCATGAATTGAATCATGAATCATGAATTGAATCATGAATCATGAATTATGAATCTAATCATGAATCATGAATCATGAATCATAAATTGAATCATGAATCATGAATCATGAATCATGAATCCTGAATCGAATCATGAATTATGAATCATGAATTGAATCATGAATCATGAATTGAATCATGAATTGAATCATGAATCATGAATCGAATCATGAATCATAAATCTAATCATGAATTAAATCATGACTCATGAAATGAATAATGAATTGAATCATTAATTGAATCGTAAATCATGAATTGAATCATGAATCATGAATTAAATCATGAAATGAATCATGAATCATGAATTGAATCATAAATCATGAATCATGAATCATGAATCATGAATCATGAAACTAATCATGAATCAGGAATCATGAATCATGAATTGAATCATGAATCATGAAACGAATCATAATTCATGAATTGAATCATGATTTATGAATGGAATCATGAATCATGAATGGAATCATGAATCATGAATCATGAATGGAATCATGAATCATGAATGGAATCATAAATCATGAATGGAATCATGAATCATGAATTGAATCAGGAATCATAAATCGAATCATGAATCATGAATCGAATCATGAAAAATAAATTGAATCATGAATTTAATCATGAATCATGAAAAGCATCATGAATCATGAATCATGAATCATGAATTGAATCATGAATCATGAATCATGAATTGAATCATGAATCATGAATCATGAATTGAATCATGAATCATGAATCATGAATTGAATCATGACTCGAATCATGAATCATGAATTGAATCATGAATCATGAATTGAATCATGAATCATGAATCATGAATCATGAATTGAATCATGAATTGAATCATGAATCATGAATCATGAATTGAATCATGACTCGAATCATGAATCATGAATCGATACAAGAATCATGAATCGAATCATGAATCATGAATTGAATCATTAATTGAATCATGAATCATGAATCATGAAATGAATCATGAATCATTAATCGAATCATAAATCATGAATTGAATCATGAATCATGAATTGAATCATTAATCATGAATTATGAATCTAATCATGAATCATGAATCATGAATCATGAATCATGAATCATGAATCATGAATCATGAATCGAATCATGAATCATGAATCATGAATTCAATCATGAATAATGAATTCAATCATGAATTGAATCATGAATCATGAATCAAATCATGAATCATGAATCGAATCATGAATCATGAATCGTAAATTGAATCATGAATCATGAATCGAATCATGAATCATGAATCGAATCATGAATCATGAATTGTGAATTGAATCATGAATTATGAACTGAATCATGAATTGAATCATGAATCATGAATCATGAAATGAATCTTGAATCATGAATTGTATCATGAATCGAATCATGAATCATGAATTGAATCATGAAATGAATCATGAATTGAATCATGAATCATGAATCGAATCATGAATCATGAATTGAATCACGAATCATGAATCATGAATCATAAAATGAATCATGAATTTAATCATGAAATGAATTATGAATCATTAATTGAATCATGAATCATGAACTGAATCATGAATTGAATCATAAATCTTGAAATAAATCATTAATTTAATCATGATTAATGAATTGAATCATGAACCATGAATCATGAATCATGAATTGAATTATGAATCATGAATAAAAATCATGAATTCAATCATGAATCATAAAAATAATCATGAATTGAATCATTAATTTAATCATGAATCATGAATCATGAAATGAATAATGAATCATAAATTGATTCATGAATCATGAATTGAATCATGAATCATGAATTGAATCATGAATCATGAATCATGAATCATGAATCGAATCATAAATCATGAAGCATGAATTGAATCATGAATCATGAATTGAATCATGAATCATGAATCGAATCATGAATCATAAATCGAATCATGAATTAAATCATGAATCATAAAATGAATAATGAATTGAATCATTAATTAAATCATAAATCATGAATTGAATCATGAATCATGAATCATGAAATGAATCTTGAATCATGAATTGTATCATGAATCGAATCATGAATCATGAATTGAATCATGAAATGAATCATGAATTGAATCATGAATCATGAATCAAATCATGAATCATGAATTGAATCATGAATCATGAATCATGAATCATGAATCATGAATCATGATTCATGAATCATGAAACTAATCATGAATCAGGAATTGAATCATGAATCATGAAACGAATCATAATTCATGAATTGAATCATGATTTATGAATGGATTCATGAATCATGAATGGAATCATGAATCATGAATGGAATCATGAATCAGGAATCATGAATCATGAATTGAATCATTAATCATGAAACGAATCATAATTCATGAATTTAATCATGATTTATGAATGGAATCATGAATCATGAATGGAATCATGAATCATGAATGGAATCATGAATCATGAATGGAATCATGAATCATAAATCGAATCATGAATCATGAATTGAATCATGAATAATAAATTGAATCATGAATTTTATCATGAATCATGAAAAGCATCATGAATCATGAATCATGAATCATGAATTGAATCATGAATCATGAATCATGAATTGAATCATGAATCATGAATCATGAATTGAATCATGAATCATGAATCATGAATTGAATCATGACTCGAATCATGAATCATGAATTGAATCATGAATCATGAATTGAATCATGAATCATGAATCATGAATCATGAATTGAATCATGAATTGAATCATGAATCATTAATCATGAATCATGAATCGATACAAGAATCATGAATCGAATCATGAATCATGAATTGAATCATTAATTGAATCATGAATCATGAATCATGAAATGAATCATGAATCATTAATCGAATCATAAATCATGAATTGAATCATAAATCATGAATTGAATCATTAATCATGAATTATGAATCTAATCATGAATCATGAATCATGAATCATGAATCATGAATCATGAATCGAATCATGAATCATGAATCATGAATTCAATCATGAATAATGAATTCAATCATGAATTGAATCATGAATCATGAATCGAATCATGAATCATGAATCGAATCATGAATCATGAATCGTAAATTGAATCATGAATCATGAATCGAATCATGAATCATGAATCGAATCATGAATCATGAATTGTGAATTGAATCATGAATTATGAACTGAATCATGAATTGAATCATGAATCATGAATCATGAAATGAATCTTGAATCATGAATTGTATCATGAATCGAATCATGAATCATGAATTGAATCATGAAATGAATCATGAATTGAATCATGAATCATGAATCGAATCATGAATCATGAATTGAATCACGAATCATGAATCATGAATCATGAATCATGAATTGAATCATGAATAATGAATCATAAAATGAATCATGAATTTAATCATGAAATGAATTATGAATCATTAATTGAATCATGAATCATGAACTGAATCATGAATTGAATCATAAATCTTGAAATAAATCATTAATTTATTCATGAATCATGAATTGAATCATGAACCATGAATCATGAATCGAATTATGAATCATGAATCGAATCATGAATTCAATCATGAATCATAAAAATAATCATGCATTGAATCATTAATTTAATCATGAATCATGAATCATGAAATGAATAATGAATCATAAATTGATTAATGAATCATGAATTGAATCATGAATCATGAATTGAATCATGAATCATGAATTGAATCATGAATCATGAATTGAATCATGAATCATGAATTGAATCATGAATCATGAATTGAATGATGAATCATGAATTATGAATCTAACCATGAATCATGAATCATGAATTGAATCATGAATCATGAATCATGAATCGCATCATGAATCATGAATCATGAATCGAATCATGAATCATGAATTGAATCATGAATTGAATCATGAATCATGAATCAGGAATTGAATCATGAATCATGAATCATAAATCATGAATCATGAATCATGAATCATGAATTGAATCATGAATCATGAATCATGAATTGAATCATGAATTGAATCATGAATCATGAATCATGAATCAGGAATTAAATCATGAATCATGAATCATGAATCATGAATCATGAATCATGAATTGAATCATGAATCGAATCATGTATTAGGAATTGAATCATGAATCATGAATCGTGAATTGAATCATGAATTATGAACTGAATCATGAATTGAATCATGAATCGTGAATCATGAAATGAATCTTGAATCATGAATTGTATCATGAATCGAATCATGAATCATGAATTGAATCATGAAATGAATCATGAATTGAATCATGAATCGAATCATAAATCATGAATTGAATCATGAATCATGAATCATGAATTGAATCATGAAACATGAATCGAATCATGAATCATAATTCATGAATTGAATCATGAAACATGAATCAAATCATGAATCATGAATCATGAATTGAATCATGAATCATGAATCATGAATCGAATCATGAATCATGAATTAAATCATGAATCTTGAATCGAATCATGAATCATGAATCGAATCATGAATCATGAATTGAATCATGAATCATGAATCATAAAATTAATCATGAATTTAATCATGAAATGAATTATGAATCATTAATTGAATCATGAATCATGAATCTTAATTTGAATCATAAATCATGAATCATGAATTGAATCATGAATCATGAATTGAATCATGAATCTTGAATTGAATCATTAATTTAATCATGAATAATGAATCATGAAATGAATAATGAATCATAAATCGAATCATGAATCATGAATTGAATCAATCATCATGAATTGAATCATGAATCATGAATTATGAATCTAATCATGAATCATGAATCATGAATCATGAATTGAATCATGAATCATGAATCATGAATCATGAATCGAATCATGAATCATGAATCATGAATTGAATCATGAATCATGAATTGAATCATGAATTGAATCATAAATCATGAATCGAATCATGAATAATAAATCGAATCATGAATTAAATCATGAATCATGAAATGAATAATGAATTGAATCATAATTGAATCATAAATCATGAATTGAATCATGAATCATGAAATGAATCATGAAATGAATAATGAATCATAAATCGAATCATGAATCATGAATTGAATCATGAATCATGAATTGAATCATGAATCATGAATTATGAATCTAATCATGAATCATGAATCATGAATTGAATCATGAATCATGAATCATGAATCATGAATCATGAATCGAATCATGAATTATGAATCATGAATTGAATCATGAATCATGAATTGAATCATGAATTGAATCATGAATCATGAATCGAATCATGAATCATAAATCGAATCATGAATTAAATCATGAATCATGAAATGAATAATGAATTGAATCATTAATTGAATCGTAAATCATGAATTGAATCATGAATCATGAAATGAATCATTAATTGAATCATGAATCATGAATTGAATCATGAACCATGAATCATTAATCATGAATTGAATCATGAATCATGAATCATGAAATGAATCATGAATTAAATCATGAAATGAATCATGAATCATGAATTGAATCATAAATCATGAATCATGAATCATGAATTGAATCATGAGTCATGAAACGAATCATAATTCATGAATTAAATCATGATTTATGAATGGAATCATGAATCATGAATGGATTCATGAATCATGAATCATGAATGGAATCATGAATCATGAATGGAATCATAAATCATGAATGGAATCATGAATCATGAATGGAATCATGAATCATAAATCGAATCATGAATCATGAATCGAATCATGAATAATAAATTGAATCATGAATTTAATCATGAATCATGAAAAGCATCATGAATCATGAATCATGAATCATGAATTGAATCATGAATCATGAATCATGAATTGAATCATGAATCATGAATTGAATCATGAATCATGAATCATGAATTGAATCATGAATCATGAATCATGAATTGAATCATGACTCGAATCATGAATCATGAATTGAATCATGAATCATGAATCATGAATCATGAATCATGAATTGAATCATGAATTGAATCATGAATCATTAATCATGAATCATGAATCGATACAAGAATCATGAATCGAATCATGAATCATGAATTGAATCATTAATTGAATCATGAATCATGAATCATGAAATGAATCATGAATCATTAATCGAATCATAAATCATGAATTGAATCATGAATCATGAATTGAATCATTAATCATGAATTATGAATCTAATCATGAATCATGAATCATGAATCATGAATCATGAATCATGAATCATGAATCGAATCATGAATCATGAATCATGAATTCAATCATGAATAATGAATTCAATCATGAATCGAATCATGAATCATGAATCGTAAATTGAATCATGAATCATGAATCGAATCATGAATCATGAATCGAATCATGAATCATGAATTGTGAATTGAATCATGAATTATGAACTGAATCATGAATTGAATCATGAATCATGAATCATGAAATGAATCTTGAATCATGAATTGTATCATGAATCGAATCATGAATCATGAATTGAATCATGAAATGAATCATGAATTGAATCATGAATCATGAATCGAATCATGAATCATGAATTGAATCACGAATCATGAATCATGAATCATGAATCATGAATTGAATCATGAATCATGAATCATAAAATGAATCATGAATTTTATCATGAAATGAATTATGAATCATTAATTGAATCATGAATCATGAACTGAATCATGAATTGAATCATAAATCTTGAAATAAATCATTAATTTAATCATGAATCATGAATTGAATCATGAACCATGAATCATGAATCATGAATTGAATTATGAATCATGAATCGAATCATGAATTCAATCATGAATCATAAAAATAATCATGAATTGAATCATTAATTTAATCATGAATCATGAATCATGAAATGAATAATGAATCATAAATTGATTCATGAATCATGAATTGAATCATGAATCATGAATTGAATCATGAATCATGAATCATGAATCATGAATCGAATCATAAATCATGAAGCATGAATTGAATCATGAATCATGAATTGAATCATGAATCATGAATCGAATCATGAATCATAAATCGAATCATGAATTAAATCATGAATCATGAAATGAATAATGAATTGAATCATTAATTAAATCATAAATCATGAATTGGATCATGAATCATGAATCATGAAATGAATCTTGAATCATGAATTGTATCATGAATCGAATCATGAATCATGAATTGAATCATGAAATGAATCATGAATTGAATCATGAATCATGAATCAAATCATGAATCATGAATTGAATCATGAATCATGAATCATGAATCATGAATCATGAATCATGAATTGAATCATGAATCATGAATCATAAAATGAATCATGAATTTAATCATGAAATGAATTATGAATCATGAATTGAATCATGAATCATGAACTGAATCATGAATTGAATCATAAATCTTGAAATAAATCTTTAATTTAATCATGAATCATGAATTGAATCATGAACCATGAATCATGAATCATGAATTGAATTATGAATCATGAATCGAATCATGAATCATGAATCGAATCATGAATTCAATCATGAATCATAAAAATAATCATGAATTGAATCATTAATTTAATCATGAATCATGAATCATGAAATGAATAATGAATCATAAATCGAATCATGAATCATGAATTGAATCATGAATCATGAATTGAATCATGAATCATGAATCATGAATCATGAATCATGAATCATGAATCATGAATTGAATCATGAATCATGAATCATGAATTGAATCATGAATCATGAATTGAATCATGAATCATAAATCGAATCATGAATTAAATCATGAATCATGAAATGAATAATGAATTGAATCATTAATTAAATCATAAATCATGAATTGAATCATTAATCATGAATTGAATCATAAATTGAATCATGAATCATGAATCATGAAATGAATCATGAATTAAATCATGAAATGAATCATGAATCATGAATTGAATCATAAATCATTAATCATGAATTGAATCATGAATCATGAATCATGAAACGAATCATGAATCATGAATTGAATAATGATTTATGAATGGAATCATGAATCATGAATGGAATCATGAATCATGAATCATGAATGGAATCATAAATCATGAATGGAATCATGAATCATGAATGGAATCATGAATCATGAATGGAGTCAAGAATCATGAATCGAATCATGAATCATACATTGAATCATAAATTTAATCATGAATTATGAAATGCATCATGAATCATGAATTGAATCATGAATCATGAATCGAATCATGAATCATGAATCGAATCATGAATTATGAATTGAATCATGAATCATGAATTGAATCATGAATTGAATCATGAATCATGAATTGAATCATGAATCATGAATTGAATCTCGAATCATGAATTATGAATCGAATCATGAAATGAATCATGAATCGAATCATAAATCATGAATTATGAATCTAATCATGAATCATGAATCATGAATTGAATCATGAATCATAAATCATGAATCATGAATCATGAATCATGAATCGAATCATGAATCATGAATCATGAATCAAATCATGAATCATGAATCAAATCATGAATCATGAATTGAATCATGAATTGAATCATGAATCATGAATCATGAATCAGGAATTGAATCATGAATCATGAATCATGAATCATGAATCATGAATTGAATCATGAATCATGAATCATGAATTGAATCATGAATCATGAATCATGAATTGAATCATGAATCATGAATCAGGAATTGAATCATGAATCATGAATCATAAATCGTGAATGGAATCATGAATTATGAACTGAATCATTAATTGAATCATGAATCATTAATCATGAAATGAATCTTGAATCATGAATCATGAATCATGAATCATGAATCATGAATTGAATCATGAATTGAATCATGAATCATTAATCATGAATCATGAATCGATACAAGAATCATGAATCGAATCATGAATCATGAATTGAATCATTAATTGAATCATGAATCATGAATCATGAATTGAATCATGAATCATTAATCGAATCATAAATCATGAATTGAATCATGAATCATGAATTGAATCATTAATCATAAATTATGAATCTAATCATGAATCATGAATCATGAATCATGAATCATGAATTATGAATTGAATCATTAATCATGAATTATGAATCTAATCATGAATAATGAATTTAATCATGAATTGAATCATGAATCATGAATCGAATCATGAATCATGAATCGAATCATGAATCATGAATTGTGAATTGAATCATGAATTGTGAATTGAATCATGAATTATGAACTGAATCATGAATTGAATCATGAATCATGAATCGAATCATGAATCATGAATCGAATCATGAATCATGAATTGTGAATTGAATCATGAATTATGAACTGAATCATGAATTGAATCATGAATCATGAATCATGAAATGAATCTTGAATCATGAATTGTATCATGAATAGAATCATGAATCATGAATTGAATCATGAAATGAATCATGAATTGAATCATGAATCATGAATCGAATCATGAATCATGAATTGAATCACGAATCATGAATCATGAATCATGAATCATGAATTGAATCATGAATCATGAATCATAAAATGAATCATGAATTTAATCATGAAATGAATTATGAATCATTAATTGAATCATGAATCATGAACTGAATCATGAATTGAATCATAAATCTTGAAGTAAATCATTAATTTAATCATGAATCATGAAGTGAATCATGAACCATGAATCATGAATCATGAATTGAATTATGAATCATGAATCGAATCATGAATCATGAATCATGAATTGAATCATGAATCATGAATCATGAATCATGAATCAGGAATTGAATCATGAATCATGAATCATGAATCATGAATCATGAATTGAATCATGAATCATGATTCATGAATTGAATCATGAATCATGATTCATGAATTGAATCATGAATTGAATCATGAATCATGAATCATGAATCAGGAATTAAATCATGAATCATGAATCATGAATCATGAATCATGAATTGAATCATGAATCATGAATTGAATCATGAATCGAATCATGTATTAGGAATTGAATCATGAATCATGAATCGTGAATTGAATCATGAATTATGAACTGAATCATTAATTGAATCATGAATCATGAATCATGAAATGAATCTTGAATCATGAATCATGAATCATGAATCATGAATAATGAATTTAATCATGAATTGAATCATGAATCATGAATCGAATCATGAATCATGAATCGAATCATGAATCATGAATTGTGAATTGAATCATGAATTATGAACTGAATCATGAATTGAATCATGAATCATGAATCGAATCATGAATCATGAATCGAATCATGAATCATGAATTGTGAATTGAATCATGAATTATGAACTGAATCATGAATTGAATCATGAATCATGAATCATGAAATGAATCTTGAATCATGAATTGTATCATGAATAGAATCATGAATCATGAATTGAATCATTAATTGAATCATGAATCATGAATCATGAATCATGAATCGAATCATGAATCATGAATTGAATCATGAATCATGAATCGAATCATGAATCATGAATCGAATCATGAATCATGAATTGTGAATTGAATCATGAATTATGAACTGAATCATGAATTGAATCATGAATCATGAATCGAATCATGAATCATGAATCGAATCATGAATCATGAATTGTGAATTGAATCATGAATTATGAACTGAATCATGAATTGAATCATGAATCATGAATCATGAAATGAATCTTGAATCATGAATTGTATCATGAATCGAATCATGAATCATGAATTGAATCATGAATTGAATCATGAATCATGAATCATGAATTGAATCATGAATCATTAATCGAATCATAAATCATGAATTGAATCATGAATCATGAATTGAATCATTAATCATGAATTATGAATCTAATCATGAATCATGAATCATGAATCATGAATCATGAATTATGAATTGAATCATTAATCATGAATTATGAATCTAATCATGAATAATGAATTGAATCATGAATTGAATCATGAATCATGAATTGAATCATTAATTGAATCATGAATCATGAATTGAATCATGAATCATTAATCGAATCATAAATCATGAATTGAATCATGAATTATGAATTGAATCATTAATCATGAATTATGAATCTAATCATGAATAATGAATTTAATCATGAATTGAATCATGAATCATGAATCGAATCATGAATCATGAATCGAATCATGAATCATGAATTGTGAATTGAATCATGAATTATGAACTGAATCATGAATTGAATCATGAATCATGAATCGAATCATGAATCATGAATCGAATCATGAATCATGAATTGTGAATTGAATCATGAATTATGAACTGAATCATGAATTGAATCATGAATCATGAATCGAATCATGAATCATGAATCATGAATCATGAATCATGAATTGAATCATGAATCATGAATCATGAATTGAATCATGAATCATGAATCATGAATTGAATCATGAATCATGAATCATGAATCATGAATCAGGAATTGAATCATGAATCATGAATCATGAATCGTGAATGGAATCATGAATTATGAACTGAATCATTAATTGAATCATGAATCATTAATCATGAAATGAATCTTGAATCATGAATCATGAATCATGAATCATGAATCATGAATTGAATCATGAATTGAATCATGAATCATTAATCATGAATCATGAATCGATACAAGAATCATGAATTGAATCATGAATCATGAATTGAATCATTAATTGAATCATGAATCATAATTCATGAATTGAATCATGAATCATTAATCGAATCATAAATCATGAATTGAATCATGAATCATGAATTGAATCATTAATCATGAATTATGAATCTAATCATGAATCATGAATCATGAATCATGAATCATGAATCATGAATTGAATCATTAATCATGAATTATGAATCTAATCATGAATAATGAATTTAATCATGAATTGAATCATGAATCATGAATCGAATCATGAATCATGAATCGAATCATTAATCATGAATCGTAAATTGAATCATGAATCATGAATCGAATCATGAATCATGAATCGAATCATGAATCATGAATTGTGAATTGAATCATGAATTATGAACTGAATCATGAATTGAATCATGAATCATGAATCATGAAATGAATCTTGAATCATGAATTGTATCATGAATAGAATCATGAATCATGAATTGAATCATGAAATGAATCATGAATTGAATCATGAATCATGAATCGAATCATGAATCATGAATTGAATCACGAATCATGAATCATGAATCATGAATCATGAATTGAATCATGAATCATGAATCATAAAATGAATTATGAATTTAATCATGAAATGAATTATGAATCATTAATTGAATCATGAATCATGAACTGAATCATAAATTGAATCATAAATCTTGAAATAAATCATTAATTTAATCATGAATCATGAATTGAATCATGAAGCATGAATCATGAATCATGAATTGAATTTTGAATCATGAATCGAATCATGAATCATGAATCATGAATTGAATCATGAATCATGAATCATGAATCATGAATCAGGAATTGAATCATGAATCATGAATCATGAATCATGAATCATGAATTAAATCATGAATTGAATCATGAATCATGAATCATGAATCAGGAATTAAATCATGAATCATGAATCATGAATCATGAATCATGAATTGAATCATGAATCATGAATCATGAATTGAATCATGAATCGAATCATGTATTAGGAATTGAATCATGAATCATGAATCGTGAATTGAATCATGAATTATGAACTGAATCATTAATTGAATCATGAATCATGAATCATGAAATGAATCTTGAATCATGAATCATGAATCATGAATCATGAATTGAATTATGAATTGAATCATGAATCATTAATCATGAATCATGAATCATGAATCGAATCATGAATTATTAATCGAATCATAAATCATGAATTGAATCATGAATCATGAATTGAATCATTAATCATGAATTATGAATCTAATCATGAATCATGAATCATGAATCATGAATCATGAATCATGAATCATGAATCGAATCATGAATTATTAATTGAATCATAAATCATGAATTGAATCATGAATCATGAATTGAATCATTAATCATGAATTATGAATCTAATCATGAATCATGAATCATGAATCATGAATCATGAATCGAATCATGAATCATGAATCATGAATTCAATCATGAATAATGAATTCAATCATGAATTGAATCATGAATCATGAATCGAATCATGAATCATGAATCGAATCATGAATCATGAATCGTAAATTGAATCATGAATCATGAATCGAATCATGAATCATGATTCGAATCATGAATCATGAATTGTGAATTGAATCATCAATTATGAACTGAATCATGAATTGAATCATGAATCATGAATCATGAAATGAATCTTGAATCATGAATTGTATCATGAATCGAATCATGAATCATGAATTGAATCATGAAATGAATCATGAATTGAATCATGAACCAAATCATGTATTAGGAATTGAATCATGAATCATGAATCTTGAATTGAATCATAAATTTTGAACTGAATCATTAATTGAATCATGAATCATGAATCATGAAATGAATCTTGAATCAAGAATCATGAATCATGAATCATGAATCATGAATTGAATCATGAATTGAATCATGAATCATTAATCATGAATCATGAATCGATACAAGAATCATGAATCGAATCATGAATCATGAATTGAATCATTAATTGAATCATGAATCATGAATCATGAAATGAATCATGAATCATTAATCGAATCATAAATCATGAATTGAATCATGAATCATGAATTGAATCATTAATCATGAATTATGAATCTAATCATGAATCATGAATCATGAATCATGAATCATGAATTGAATCATGAATCATGAATCATGAATTCAATCATGAATAATGAATTCAATCATGAATTGAATCATGAATCATGAATCGAATCATGAATCATGAATTGAATCATGAATCATGAATCATGAATTCAATCATGAATAATGAATTCAATCATGAATTGAATCATGAATCATGAATCGAATCATGAATCATGAATCGAATCATGAATCATGAATCGTAAATTGAATCATGAATCATGAATCGAATCATGAATCATGAATCGAATCATGAATCATGAATTGTGAATTGAATCATGAATTATGAACTGAATCATGAATTGAATCATGAATCATGTATCATGAAATGAATCTTGAATCATGAATTGTATCATGAATCGAATCATGAATCATGAATTGAATCATGAAATGAATCATGAATTGAATCATGAATCATGAATCGAATCATGAATCATGAATTGAATAACGAATCATGAATCATGAATCATGAATCATGAATTGAATCATGAATCATGAATCATAAAATGAATCATGAATTTAATCATGAAATGAATTATGAATCATTAATTGAATCATGAATCATGAACTGAATCATGAATTGAATCATAAATCTTGAAATAAATCATTAATTTAATCATGAATCATGAATTGAATCATGAACATGAATCATGAATCATGAATTGAATTATGAATCATGAATCGAATCATGAATCATGAATCGAATCATGAATTCAATTATGAATCATAATAATAATCATGAATTGAATCATTAATTTAATCATGAATCATGAATCATGAAATGAATAATGAATCATAAATTGATTCATGAATAGAATCATGAATCATGAATTGAATCATGAATCATGAATCATGAATCATGAATCGAATCATAAATCATGAATCATGAATTGAATCATGAATCATGAAATGAATCATGAATTGAATCATGAATCATGAATCGAATCATGAATCATAAATCGAATCATGAATTAAATTATGAATCATGAAATGAATAATGAATTGAATCATTAATTAAATCATAAATCATGAATTGAATCATGAATCATGAATTGAATCATGAATCATGAATTGAATCATGAATCATGAATCATGAAATGAATCTTGAATCATGAATTGTATCATGAATCGAATCATTAATCATGAATTGAATCATGAAATGAATCATGAATTGAATCATGAATCATGAATCAAATCATGAATCATGAATTGAATCATGAATCATGAATCATGAATCATGAATCATGAATTGAATCATGAATCATGAATCATAAAATGAATCATGAATTTAATCATGAAATGAATTATGAATCATGAATTGAATCATGAATCATGAACTGAATCATGAATTGAATCATGAATTCAATCATGAATCATAAAAATAATCATGAATTGAATCATTAATTTAATCATGAATCATGAATCATGAAATGAATAATGAATCATAAATTGATTCATGAATCATGAATTGAATCATGAATCATGAATTGAATCATGATTCATGAATCATGAATCATGAATCGAATCATAAATCATGAATCATGAATTGAATCATGAATCATGAATTGAATCATGAATTGAATCATGAATCATGAATCGAATCATGAATCATAAATCGAATCATTAATTAAATCATAAATCATGAATTAAACCATGAATCATGAATCATGAAATGAATCTTGAATCATGAAATGAATCATGAATTGAATCATGAATCTTGAATCATGAAATGAATCATGAATTGAATCATGAATCATGAATCAAATCATGAATCATGAATTGAATCATGAATCATGAATCATGAATCATGAATCATGAATTGAATCATGAATCATGAATCATAAAATGAATCATGAATTTAATCATGAAATGAATTATGAATCATGAATTGAATCATGAATCATGAACTGAATCATGAATTGAATCATAAATCTTGAAATAAATCTTTAATTTAATCATGAATCATGAATTGAATCATGAACCATGAATCATGAATCATGAAATGAATAATGAATCATAAATCGAATCATGAATCATGAATTGAATCATGAATCATGAATTGAATCATGAATCATGAATCATGAATCATGAATTGAATCATAAATTAAATCATGAATCATGAAATGAATAATGAATTGAATCATTAATTAAATCATAAATCATGAATTGAATCATGAATCATGAAATGAATCATGAATTGAATCATGAATCATGAATTGAATCATGAATCATGAATTGAATCATGAACCATGAATCATTAATCATGAATTTAATCATGAATTGAATCATGAATCATGAATCATGAAATGAATCATGAATTAAATCATGAAATGAATCATGAATCATGAATTGAATCATAAATCATTAATCATGAATTGAATCATGAATCATGAATCATGAAACTAATCATGAATCAGGAATCATGAATCATGAGATGAATCATGAATCATGAAACGAATCATGAATCATGAATTGAATAATGATTTATGAATGGAATCATGAATCATGAATCGAATCATGAATCATGAATCATGAATGGAATCATGAATCATGAATGGAATCATAAATCATGAATGGAATCATGAATCATGAATGGAATCATGAATCATGAATGGAATCAAGAATCATGAATCGAATCATGAATCATAAATTGAATCATGCATTTAATCATGAATTATGAAATGCATCATGAATCATGAATTGAATCATGAATCATGAATCGAATCATGAATCATGAATTGAATCATGAATCATGAATTGAATCATGAATCATGAATCATGAATTGAATCATGAATTGAATCATGAATCATGAATTGAATTATGAATCATGAATTGAATCTCGAATCATGAATTATGAATCGAATCATGAAATGAATCATGAATCATGAAACGAATCATGAATCATGAATTGAATCATGAATCATGAATTGAATCATGAATCATGAATCATGAATTGAATCATGAATTGAATCATGAATCATGAATCATGAATCAGGAATTAAATCATGAATCATGAATCAGGAATCAGGAATCATGAATCATGAATTGAATCATGAATCATGAATCATGAATTGAATCATGAATCGAATCATGTATTAGGAATTGAATCATGAATCATGAATCGTGAATTGAATCATGAATTATGAACTGAATCATTAATTGAATCATGAATCATGAAATGAATCTTGAATCATGAATTGTATCATGAATCGAATCATGAATCATGAATTGAATCATGAAATGAATCATGAATTGAATCATGAATCGAATCATGAATCATGAATCGAATCATGAATCATTAATCATGAATCATGAATCGAATCATGAATCATGAATTGAATCATATAACATGAATCGAATCATGAATCATGAATTGAATCATGAATCATGAATCATGAATCGAATCATGAATCATGAATTAAATCATGAATCTTGAATCGAATCATGAATCAAATCAAGAATCATGAATCTTAATTTGAATCATAAATCATGAATCATTAATTGAATAATGAATCATAATTCGAATCATGAATCATGAATTGAATCATGAATCATGAATCATGAATTGAATCATGAATCATGAATTGAGTCATGAATTGAATCATGAATCATGAATCGAATCATGAATAATAAATTGAATCATGAATTAAATCATGAATCATGTAATGAATAATGAATTGAATCATTAATTGAATCATATATCATGAATTGAATCATGAATCATGAAATGAATCATTAATTGAATCATGAATCATGAATTGAATCATGAATCATGAATTGAATCATGAATCATGAATTGAATCATGAATCATGAATTGAATCATGAACCATGAATCAATAATCATGAATTGAATCATGAATTGAATCATGAATCATGAAATGAATCATGAATTAGATCATGAAATGAATCATGAATCATGAATTTAATCATAAATCATTATTCGTGAATTGAATCATGAATCATGAATCATGAATCATGAATTGAATCATGAATCATGAATCATGAATTGAATCATGAAACATGAATCGAATCATGAATCATGAATCATGAATCATGAATTGAATCATGAAACATGAATCATGAATCATGAATTAAATCATGAATCTTGAATCGAATCATGAATCATGAATTGAATCATGAATCATGAATCATAAAATGAATCAGGAATTGAATCATGAATCATGAATCATGAATCATGAATCATGAATCATGAATTGAATCATGAATTGAATCATGAATCATGAATCGAATCATGAATCATGAATTGAATCATGAATTATGAATCATAAAATGAATCATGAATTTAATCATGAAATGAATTATGAATCATTAATTGAATCATGAATCATGAATCTTAATTTGAATCATAAATCATGAATCATTAATTGAATCATGAATCATGAATTGAATCATGAATCATGAATTGAATCATTAATTTAATCATGAATCATGAATCATGAAATGAATAATGAATCATAAATCGAATCATGAATCATGAATTGAATCATGAATCATGAATCATGAATCATGAATTGAATCATGAATCATGAATCATGAATTGAATCATGAAACATGAATCGAATCATGAATCATGAATCATGAATCATGAATTGAATCATGAAACATGAATCGAATCATGAATCATGAATCATGAATTAAATCATGAATCATGAATCATGAATCGAATCATGAATCATGAATTAAATCATGAATCTTGAATCGAATCATGAATCATGAATTGAATCATGAATCATGAATTGAATCATGAATCATGAATCATAAAATGAATCATGAATTTAATCATGAAATGAATTATGAATCATTAATTGAATCATGAATCATGAATCTTAATTTGAATCATAAATCATGAATCATGAATTGAATCATGAATCATGAATTGAATCATTAATTTAATCATGAATCATGAATCATGAAATGAATAATGAATCATAAATCGAATCATGAATCATGAATTGAATCATGAATCATGAATTGAATCATGAATCATGAATTATAAATCTAATCATGAATCATGAATCATGAATCATGAATTGAATCATGAATCATTAATCATGAATCATGAATCGAATCATGAATCATAAATCATGAATTGAATCATGAATCATGAATTGAATCATGAATTGAATCATGAATCATGAATCGAATCATGAATAATAAATCGAATCATGATTTAAATCATGAATCATGAAATGAATAATGAATTGAATCATTAATTGAATCATAAATCATGAACTGAATCATGAATCATGAAATGAATCATTAATTAAATCATGAATCATGAATTGAATCATGAAATAAATCATGAATTAAATCATGAAATGAATCATGAATCATGAATTGAATCATAAATCATTAATCATGAATTGAATCATGAATCATGAATCATGAATCATGAATTGAATCATGAATCATGAATCATGAATTGAATCATGAAACATGAATCGAATCATGAATCATGAATCATGAATCATGAATTGAATCATGAAACATGAATCGAATCATGAATCATGAATCATGAATCATGAATTGAATCATGAATCATGAATCATGAATCGAATCATGAATCATGAATTAAATCATGAATCTTGAATCAAATCATGAATCATGAATCGAATCATGAATTGAATCATGAATCATGAATCATAAAATAAATCATGAATTTAATCATGAAATGAATTATGAATCATTAATTGAATCATGAATCATGAATCTTAATTTGAATCATAAATCATGAATCATGAATTGAATCATGAATCATGAATTGAATCATGAATCACAAATTGAATCATGAATCATGAATTGAATCATGAATCATGAATCTAATCATGAATCATAAATCGAATCATGAATCATGAATTGAATCATGAATCATGAATCATGAATCATGAATCGAATCATGAATCATGAATCATGAATTGAATCATGAATCATGAATTGAATCATGAATCGAATCAAGAATCATGAATCATGAATTGAATCATGAATCATGAATTGAATCATGAATTGAATCATGAATCATGAATCGAATCATGAATAATAAATCGAATCATGAATTAAATCATGAATCATGAAATGAATAATGAATTGAATCATAATTGAATCATAAATCATGAATTGAATCATGAATCATGAAATGAATCATTAATTGAATCATGAATCATGAATCGAATCATGAATCATGAATCAAATCATGAATCATGAATTGAATCATGAATTGAATTATGAATCATGAATCATGAATCAGGAATTGAATCCTGAATCATGAATCATGAATCATGAATCATGAATTAAATCATGAATCATAAAAAGAATCATGAATTTAATCATTAATTGAATCATGAATCATGAATTGAATCATGAAACTTGAATTGAATCATTAATTTAATCATGAATCATGAATCATGAAAGTAACAATGAATCATAAATCGAATCATGAATCATGAATTGAATCATGAATCATGAATTATGAATCTAATCATGAATCATGAATCATGAATTAAATCATGAATCATGAATCATGAATCATGAATCGAATCATGAATCATAAATCATGAATCATGAATCATGAATCATGAATTAAATCATGAATCATAAAAAGAATCATGAATTTAATCATTAATTGAATCATGAATCATGAATTGAATCATGAATCTTGAATTAAATCATTAATTTAATCATGAATCATGAATCATGAAAGTAACAATGAATCATAAATCGAATCATGAATCATGAATTATGAATCTAATCATGAATCCTGAATCATGAATCATGAATTAAATCATGAATCATGAATCATGAATCATGAATCGAATCATGAATCATGAATCATAAATCGAATCATGAATCATGAAATATATAATGAATTGAATCATTAATTGAATCATAAATCATGAATTGAATCATGAATCATGAATCATGAATCATTAAATGAATCATGAATTAAATCATGAAATGAATCATGAATTGAATCATAAATCATTAATCATGAATTGAATCATGAATCATGAATCATGAAACTAATTATGAATCAGGAATCATTAATCATGAATCATGAATCATGAATCATGAAACTAATCATGAATCACGAATCATGAATCATGAATTGAATCATGAATCATGAAACGAATCTTGAATCATGAATTGAATCATGATTTATGAATGGAATCATGAATCATGAATCGAATCATGAATCATGAATCGAATCATGAATCATGAATCATGAATGGAATCATGAATCATGAATGGAATCATAAATCATGAATGGAATCATGAATCATGAATGGAATCATGAATCATGAATGGAATCATGAATCATGAATCGAATCATGAATCATAAATTGAATCATGAATTTAATCATGAATCATGAAAGGCATCATGAATCATGAATTGAATCATGAATCATGAATCAAGTCATGAATCATGAATCGAATCATGAATCATGAATTGAATCATGAATCATGAATCATAAATCGAATCATGAATCATGAAATATATAATGAATTGAATCATTAATTGAATCATAAATCATGAATTGAATCATGAATCATGAATCATGAATCATTAAATGAATCATGAATTAAATCATGAAATGAATCATGAATCATGAATCGAATCATGAATCATGAATCGAATCATGAATCATGAATTAAATCATGAATCTTGAATCGAATCATGAATCATGAATCGAATCATGAATCACGAATTGAATCATGAATCATGAATCATAAAATGAATCATGAATTTAATCATGAAATGAATTATGAATCATTAATTGAATCATGAATCATGAATCTTAATTTGAATCATAAATCATGAATCATGAATTGAATCATGAATCATGAACTGAATCATGAATTGAATCATAAATCATGAAATGAATCATGAACTGAATCATAAATCTTGAAATAAATCATTAATTTAATCATGAATCATGAATTGAATCATGAACCATGAATCATGAATCATGAATTGAATTATGAATCATGAATCAAATTATGAATCATGAATCGAATCATGAATTAAATCATGAATCATAAAAAGAATCATGAATTTCATCATTAATTGAATCATGAATCATGAATTGAATCATGAATCATTATTTTAATCATGAATCATGAATCGAATTATGAATCATGAATCGAATCATGAATTAAATCATGAATCATAAAAAGAATCATGAATTTAATCATTAATTGAATCATGAATCATGAATTGAATCATGAATCTTGAATTGAATAATTAATTTAATCATGAATCATGAATCATGAAAGTAATAATGAATCATAAATCGAATCATGAATCATGAATTGAATCATGAATTGAATCATGAATCATGAATCATGAATCATGAATCATGAATTGAATCATGAATCATGAATCATGAATTAAATCTCGAATCATGAATTATGAATCAAATCATGAAATGAATCATGAATCATGAATCGAATCATGAATCATGAATTAAATCATGAATCTTGAATCGAATCATGAATCATGAATCGAATCATGAATCACGAATTGAATCATGAATCATGAATCATAAAATGAATCATGAATTTAATCATGAAATGAATTATGAATCATTAATTGAATCATGAATCATGAATCTTAATTTGAATCATAAATCATGAATCATGAATTGAATCATGAATCATGAACTGAATCATGAATTGAATCATAAATCATGAAATGAATCATGAATTGAATCATAAATCTTGAAATAAATCATTAATTTAATCATGAATCATGAATTGAATCATGAACCATGAATCATGAATCATGAATTGAATTATGAATCATGAATCAAATTATGAATCATGAATCGAATCATGAATTAAATCATGAATCATAAAAAAATCATGAATTTCATCATTAATTGAATCATGAATCATGAATTGAATCATGAATCATTATTTTAATCATGAATCATGAATCGAATTATGAATCATGAATCGAATCATGAATTAAATCATGAATCATAAAAAGAATCATGAATTTAATCATTAATTGAATCATGAATCATGAATTGAATCATGAATCTTGAATTGAATAATTAATTTAATCATGAATCATGAATCATGAAAGTAATAATGAATCATAAATCGAATCATGAATCATGAATTGAATCATGAATCCTGAATCATGAATCATGAATCGAATCATGAATCATGAATCATGAATTGAATCATGAATCATGAATTGAATCATGAATTGAATCATGAATCATGAATCGAATCATGAATCATAAATCGAATCATGAATCATGAAATATATAATGAATTGAATCATTAATTGAATCATTAATCATGAATTGAATCATAATTCATGAATCATGAAACTAATCATGAATCAGAAATCATGTATCATGAATCATGAATCATGAATCATGAAACTAATCATGAATCAGGAATCATGAATCATGAATTGAATCATGAATCATGAAACGAATCATGAATCATGAATTGAATCATGATTTATGAATGTAATCATGAATCATGAATCGAATCATGAATCATGAATCATGAATGGAATCATGAATCATGAATGGAATCATAAATCATGAATGGAATCATGAATCATGAATGGAATCATGTATCATGAATGGAATCATGAATCATGAATGGAATCATGAATCATAAATTGAATCATGAATTTAATCATGAATCATGAAAGGCATCATGAATCATGAATTGAATCATGAATCATGAATCAAATCATGAATCATGAATCGAATCATGAATCATGAATTGAATCATGAATCATAAATTGAATCATGAAGTGAATCATGAATCATGAATCATGAATCATGAATCATGAATTAAATCATGAATCATGAATCATGAATTGAATCTCGAATCATGAATTATGAATCAAATCATGAAATGAATCATGAATCATGAATTGAATCATGAATCATGAATTGAATCATGAATCATGAATTGAATCATGAATTATGAATCTAATCATAAATCATGAATCATGAATCATGAATTGAATCAAGAATCATAAATCATGAATCATGAATCATGAATCATGAATCGAATCATGAATCATGAATCATGAATCGAATCATGAATCATGAATTGAATCATGAATTGAATCATGAATCATGAATCATGAATCAGGAATTGAATCATGAATCATAAATCATGAATTGAATCATGAATTGAATCAGGAATTAAATCATGAATCATGAATCATGAATCATGAATCATGAATTGAATCATGAATCATGAATTGAATCATGAATTGAATCATGAATCATGAATCGAATCATGAATCATAAATCGAATCATGAATCATGAAATATATAATGAATTGAATCATTAATTGAATCATAAATCATGAATTGAATCATGAATCATGAATCATGAATCATGAAATGAATCATGAATTAAATCATGAAATGAATCATGAATTGAATCATAAATCATTAATCATGAATTGAATCATGAATCATGAATCATGAAACTAATCATGAATCAGGAATCATGAATCATGAATTGAATCATGAATCATGAAACGAATCATGAATAATGAATTGAATCATGAATCATAAATCATGAATCATGAATCATGAATCGAATCATGAATCATGAATTGAATCATTAATCATGAATCATGAATCAGGAATTGAATCATGAATCATGAATCATGAATTGAGTCATGAATTGAATCAGGAATTGAATCATGAATCATGAATCATGAATCATGAATCATGAATTGAATCATGAATCATGAATCATGAATTGAATCATGAATTGAATCATGAATCAGGAATTGAATCATGAATCATGAATCATGAATCATGAATCATGAATCATGAATCGTGAATTGAATCATGAATTATGAACTGAATCATGAATTGAATCATGAATCATGAATCATGAATGGAATCATGAATCATGAATTGAATCATGAATCATGAATCATGAAAAGAATTATGAATTTAATCATGAATTGAATCATGAATCATGAATTGAATCATTAATTTAATCATGAATCATGAATCATGAATCGAATTATGAATCATGAATCGAATCATGAATTAAATCATGAATCATAAAAAGAATCATGAATTTAATAATTAATTGAATCATGAATTGAATCATGAATCATGAATTGAATCATTAATTTAATCATGAATCATGAATTGAATCATGAATCATGAATTATGAATCTAATCATGAATCATGAATCATGAATCATGAATTAAATCATGAATCATGAATCATGAATCATGAATCGAATCATGAATCATATATCATGAATTGAATCATGAATCATGAATTGAATCATGAATCATGAAATGAATAATGAATTGAATCATTAATTGAATCATAAATCATGAATTGAATCATGAATCATGAATCATGAATCATGAAATGAATCATGAATCGAATCATGAATCATAAATCAAATCATGAATTAAATCATGAAACATAAGATGAATAATGAATTGAATCATTAATTGAATCATAAATCATGAATTGAATCATGAATCATGAATCATGAATCATGAAATGAATCATGAATCGAATCATGAATCATGAATTGAATCATGAATCATGAATCATGAATTGAATCATGAATCATGAATTGAATCATTAATTCAATCATGAATCATGAATCATGAATCGAATTATGAAACATGAATCGAATCATGAATTAAATAATGAATCATAAAAAGAATCATGAATTTAATCATTAATTGAATCATGAATTGAATCATGAATCATGAATTGAATCATTTATTTAATCATGAATCATGAATCTAATCATGAATCATGAATCATGAATCTTGAATCGAATCATGAATCATGAATCATGAATTGAATCATGAATTGAATCATGAATCATGAATCGAATCATGAATCATAAATCGAATCATGAATTAAATCATGAATCATGAAATGAATAATGAATTGAATCATTAATTGAATCATAAATCATGAATTGAATCATGAATCATGAATCATGAATCATGAAATGAATCATGAATTAAATGATGAAATGAATCATGAATCATGAATTGAATCATGAATCATAAATCATGAATTGAATCATGAATCATGAATCATGAATCATGAATCATGAATTGAATCATGAATCATGAATCATGAATTGAATCTCAAATCATGAAATATGAATCGAATAATGAAATGAATCATGAATCATGAATCGAATCATGAATCATGAATTGAATCATGAATTATGAATCAAATCATGAATCATGAATCGAATCATGAATCATGAATCGAATCATGAATCATAAATCATGAATTGAATCATGAATCATGAATCATGAATTGAATCTCAAATCATGAATTATGAATCGAATAATGAAATGAATCATGAATCATGAATCGAATCATGAATCATGAATTGAATCATGAATCATGAATTGAATCATGAATCATGAATTATGAATCTAATCATAAGTCATGAATCATGAATCATATATTGAATCATGAATCATAAATCATGAATCATGAATCATGAATCATGAATCATGAATCGAATCATGAATCATGAATCATGAATCGAATCATGAATCATGAATTGAATCATGAATTGAATCATGAATCATGAATCATGAATCAGGAATTGAATCATGAATCATGAATCATGAATCATGAATTGAATCATGAATTATGAACTGAATCATGAATTGAATCATAAATCATGAAATGAATCATGAATTGAATCATAAATCTTGAAATAAATCATTAATTTAATCATGATTCATGAATTGAATCATGAACCATGAATCATGAATCATGAATTGAATTATGAATCATGAATCGAATTATGAATCATGAATCGAATCATGAATTAAATCATGAATCATAAAAAGAATCATGAATTTAATCATTAATTGAATCATGAATCATGAATTGAATCATGAATCATGACTTGAATCATTAATTTAATCATGAATCATGAATCATGAATCGAATTATGAATCATGAATCGAATCATGAATTAAATCATAAATCATAAAAAGAATCATGAATTTAATCATGAATTGAATCATGAATCATGAATTGAATCATGAATCATGAATTGAATCATTAATTTAATCATGAATCATGAAAGTAATAATGAATCATAAATCGAATCATGAATCATGAATTGAATCATGAATCATGAATTGAATCATGAATCATGAATTATGAATCTAATAATGAATCATGAATCATGAATCATAAATTAAATCATGAATCATGAATCATGAATCGAATCATGAATCATTAATCATGAATTGAATCATGAATCATGAATTGAATCATGAATTGAATCATGAATCATGAATCGAATCATGAATCATAAATCAAATCATGAATTAAATCATGAATCATGAAATGAATAATGAATTGAATCATTAATTGAATCATAAATCATGAATTGAATCATGAATCATGAAATGAATCATTACTTGAATCATGAATCATGAATTGAATCATGAACCATGAATCATTAATCATGAATTGAATCATGAATTGAATCATGAATCATGAATCATGAATCATGAAATGAATCATGAATTAAATCATGAAATGAATCATGAATCATGAATTGAATCATAAATCATTAATCATGAATCATGAATCATGAAACTAATCATGAATCATCAATCATGATTTGAATCATGAATCATGAAACGAATCATGAATCATGAATTGAATCATGATTTATGAATGGAATCATGAATCATGAATGGAATCATGAATCATGAATGGAATCGTGAATCATGAATCGTGAATGGAATCATGAATCATGAATGGAATCATGAATCATGAATGGAATCATGAATCATAAATTGAATCATGAATTTAATTATGAATCATGAAATGCATCATGAATCATGAATTGAATCATGAATCATGAATCGAATCCTGAATCATGAATCATGAATTGAATCATGAATTGAATCATGAATCATGAATAATGAATCATGAATTCAATCATGAATCATGAATCATGAATTGAATCTCGAATCATGAATTATGAATCGAATCATGAATCATGAAATGAATCATGAATCATGAATTGAATCATGAATTATGAATCTAATCATGAATCATGAATCATGAATTGAATCATGAATCATAAATCATGAATCATGAATCATAAATCATGAATCGAATCATGAATCATGAATCATGAATCGAATCATGAATCATGAATTGAATCATGATTCATGAATCATGAATCATGAATCAGGAATTGAATCATGAATCATGAATCATGAATCATGAATCATGAATTGAATCATGAATCATGAATCATGAATTGAATCTCGAATCATGAATTATGAATCGAATCATGAATCATGAATTGAATCATGAATCATGAATTGAATCATGAATTATGAATCTAATTATGAATCATGAATCATGAATTGAATCATGAATTATGAATCTAATTATGAATCATGAATCATGAATTGAATCATAATTCATGAATCATGAATCATGAATCGAATCATGAATCATGAATCGAATCATGAGTTGAATCATGAATCATGAACTGAATCATGAATTGAATCATGAATCATGAATCGAATCATGAATCATGAATCGAATCATGAATCATGAATCTTGAATTCAATCATGAATTATGAATTCAATCATGAATTGAATCATGAATCATGAATCGCATCATGAATCATGAATCGAATCATGAATCATGAATCGTGAATTGAATCATGAATCATGAATCGTGAATTGAATCATGAATCATTAATCATGAATTGAATCATGAATTGAATCATGAATCATGAATCATGAATCATAAAATGAATCATGAATTAAATCATGAAATGAATCATGAATCATGAATTGAATCATAAATCATTAATCATGAATCATGAATCATGAAACTAATCATGAATCATGAATCATGAATTGAATCATGAATCATGAAACGAATCATGAATCATGAATTGAATCATGAATCATGAATCATGAATGGAATCATAAATCATGAATGGAATCATGAATCATGAAGGGAATCATGAATCATAAATTGAATCATGAATTTAATTATGAATCATGAATCGAATCCTGAATCATGAATCATGAATTGAATCATGAATCATGAATCATGAATTGAATCATGAATTGAATCATGAATCATGAATAATGAATCATGAATTCAATCATGAATCATGAATCATTAATTAAATCTCGAATCATGAATTATGAATCGAATCATGAATCATGAATTGAATCATGAATCATGAATTGAATCATGAATTATGAATCTAATCATGAATCATGAATCAAGAATTGAATCATGAATCATAAATCATGAATCATGAATCATAAATCATGAATTGAATCATGAATCATGAATCATGAATCGAATCATGAATCATGAATTGAATCATGAATTGAATCATGAATCATGAATCATGAATCATGAATCAGGAATTGAATCATGAATCATGAATCATGAATCATGAATCATGAATCATGAATTGAATCATGAATCATGAATCATGAATTGAATCTCGAATCATGAATTATGAATCGAATCATGAATCATGAATTGAATCATGAATCATGAATTGAATCATGAATTATGAATCTAAATATGAATCATGAATCATGAATTGAATCATGAATCATAAATCATGAATCATGAATCATAAATCATGAATCGAATCATGAATCATGAATCGAATCATGAATCATGAATTGAATCATGAATTTAATCATGAATCATGAATCATGAATCAGGAATTCAATCATGAATCATGAATCATGAATCATGAATCATGAATTGAATCATGAATCATGAATCATGAATTGAATCATGAATTGAATCATGGATTGAATCATGAATCAGGAATTGAATCATGAATCATGAATCATGTATCATGAATTATGAATCATGAATCATGAATCATGAATCATGAATCATGAATCGAATTATGAATCATGAATCGAATCATGAATTAAATCATGAATCATAAAAAGAATCATGAATTTAATCATTAATTGAATCATGAATCATGAATTGAATCATGAATCATGACTTGAATCATTAATTTAATCATGAATCATGAATCGAATCATGAATTAAATCATAAATCATAAAAAGAATCATGAATTTAATCATGAATTGAATCATGAATCATGAATTGAATCATGAATCATGAATTATGAATCTAATAATGAATCATGAATCATGAATCATGAATTAAATCATGAATCATGAATCATGAATCGAATCATGAATCATTAATCATGAATTAAATCATGAATCATGAATTGAATCATGAATCGAATCCTGAATCATGAATCATGAATTGAATCATGAATTGAATCATGAATCATGAATAATGAATCATGAATTCAATCATGAATCATGAATCATGAATTGAATCTCGAATCATGAATTATGAATCGAATCATGAATCATGAATTGAATCATGAATCATGAATTGAATCATGAATTATGAATCTAATCATGAATCATGAATCATGAATTGAATCATGAATCATAAATCATGAATCATGAATCAGGAATTGAATCATGAATCATGAATCATGAATCATGAATCATGAATCATGAATTGAATCATGAATCATGAATCATGAATTGAATCTCAAATCATGAATTATGAATCGAATCATGAATCATGAATTGAATCATGAATCATGAATTGAATCATGAATTATGAATCTAATTATGAATCATGAATCATGAATTGAATCATGAATTATGAATCTAATTATGAATCATGAATCATGAATTGAATCATAATTCATGAATCATGAATCATGAATCGAATCATGAATCATGAATCGAATCATGAGTTGAATCATGAATCATGAACTGAATCATGAATTGAATCATGAATCATGAATCATGAATCATGAATTCAATCATGAATTTAATCAGGAATCATGAATCATGAATCATGAATCAGGAATTCAATCATGAATCATGAATCATGAATCCTGAATCATGAATTGAATCATGAATCATGAATCATGAATTGAATCATGAATTGAATCATGAATCATGAATAATGAATCATGAATTCAATCATGAATCATGAATCATTAATTAAATCTCGAATCATGAATTATGAATCGAATCATGAATCATGAATTTAATCATGAATCATGAATTGAATCATGAATTATGAATCTAATCATGAATCATGAATCAAGAATTGAATCATGAATCATAAATCATGAATCATGAATCATAAATCATGAATCGAATCATGAATCATGAATCATGAATCGAATCATGAATCATGAATCATAAATCATGAATCGAATCATGAATCATGAATCATGAATCGAATCATGAATCATGAATTGAATCATGAATTGAATCATGAATCATGAATCATGAATCATGAATCAGGAATTGAATCATGAATCATGAATCATGAATGGAATCATAAATCATGAATGGAATCATGAATCATGAATGGAATCATGAATCATAAATTGAATCATGAATTTAATTATGAATCATGAAATGCATCATGAATCATGAATTGAATCATGAATCATGAATCGAATCCTGAATCATGAATCATGAATTGAATCATGAATCATGAATCATGAATTGAATCATGAATTGAATCATGAATCATGAATAATGAATCATGAATTCAATCATGAATCATGAATCATTAATTAAATCTCGAATCATGAATTATGAATCGAATCATGAATCATGAATTCAATCATGAATCATGAATTGAATCATGAATTATGAATCTAATCATGAATCATGAATCAAGAATTGAATCATGAATCATAAATCATGAATCATGAATCATAAATCATGAATCGAATCATGAATCATGAATCATGAATCGAATCATGAATCATGAATTAAATCATGAATTGAATCATGAATCATGAATCATGAATCATGAATCAGGAATTGAATCATGAATCATGAATCATAAATCATGAATCATGAATCATGAATTGAATCATGAATCATGAATCATGAATTGAATCTCGAATCATGAATTATGAATCGAATCATGAATCATGAATTGAATCATGAATCATGAATTGAATCATGAATTATGAATCTAAATATGAATCATGAATCATGAATTGAATCATGAATCATAAATCATGAATCATGAATCATAAATCATGAATCGAATCATGAATCATGAATCATGAATCATGAATCGAATCATGAATCATGAATTGAATCATGAATTTAATCATGAATCATGAATCATGAATCAGGAATTCAATCATGAATCATGAATCATGAATCATGAATCATGAATTGAATCATGAATCATGAATCATGAATTGAATCATGAATTGAATCATGGATTGAATCATGAATCAGGAATTGAATCATGAATCATGAATCATGTATCATGAATTATGAATCATGAATCATGAATCATGAATCATGAATCATGAATCATGAATCATGAATCGAATTATGAATCATGAATCGAATCATGAATTAAATCATGAATCATAAAAAGAATCATGAATTTAATCATTAATTGAATCATGAATCATGAATTGAATCATGAATCATGAATTATGAATCTAATAATGAATCATGAATCATGAATCATGAATTAAATCATGAATCATGAATCATGAATCGAATCATGAATCATTAATCATGAATTGAATCATGAATCATGAATTGAATCATGAATTGAATCATGAATCATGAATCGAATCATGAATCATAAATCAAATCATGAATTAAATCATGAATCATGAAATGAATAATGAATTGAATCATTAATTGAATCATAAATCATGAATTGAATCATGAATCATAAAATGAATCATTACTTGAATCATGAATCATGAATTGAATCATGAACCATGAATCATTAATCATGAATTGAATCATGAATTGAATCATGAATCATGAATCATGAATCATGAATTGAATCATAAATCATTAATCATGAATCATGAATCATGAATCATGAATCATAAATCATGAATCGAATCATGAATCATGAATCATGAATCGAATCATGAATCATGAATTGAATCATGATTCATGAATCATGAATCATGAATCAGGAATTGAATCATGAATCATGAATCATGAATCATGAATCATGAATTGAATCATGAATCATGAATCATGAATTGAATCTCGAATCATGAATTATGAATCGAATCATGAATCATGAATTGAATCATGAATCATGAATTGAATCATGAATTATGAATCTAATTATGAATCATGAATCATGAATTGAATCATGAATTATGAATCTAATTATGAATCATGAATCATGAATTGAATCATAATTCATGAATCATGAATCATGAATCGAATCATGAATCATGAATCGAATCATGAGTTGAATCATGAATCATGAACTGAATCATGAATTGAATCATGAATCATGAATCGAATCATGAATCATGAATCGAATCATGAATCATGAATCTTGAATTCAATCATGAATTATGAATTCAATCATGAATTGAATCATGAATCATGAATCGCATCATGAATCATGAATCGAATCATGAATCATGAATCGTGAATTGAATCATGAATCATGAATCGTGAATTGAATCATGAATCATTAATCATGAATTGAATCATGAATTGAATCATGAATCATGAATCATGAATCATAAAATGAATCATGAATTAAATCATGAAATGAATCATGAATCATGAATTGAATCATAAATCATTAATCATGAATCATGAATCATGAAACTAATCATGAATCATGAATCATGAATTGAATCATGAATCATGAAACGAATCATGAATCATGAATTGAATCATGAATCATGAATCATGAATGGAATCATAAATCATGAATGGAATCATGAATCATGAAGGGAATCATGAATCATAAATTGAATCATGAATTTAATTATGAATCATGAATCGAATCCTGAATCATGAATCATGAATTGAATCATGAATCATGAATCATGAATTGAATCATGAATTGAATCATGAATCATGAATAATGAATCATGAATTCAATCATGAATCATGAATCATTAATTAAATCTCGAATCATGAATTATGAATCGAATCATGAATCATGAATTGAATCATGAATCATGAATTGAATCATGAATTATGAATCTAATCATGAATCATGAATCAAGAATTGAATCATGAATCATAAATCATGAATCATGAATCATAAATCATGAATTGAATCATGAATCATGAATCATGAATCGAATCATGAATCATGAATTGAATCATGAATTGAATCATGAATCATGAATCATGAATCATGAATCAGGAATTGAATCATGAATCATGAATCATGAATCATGAATCATGAATCATGAATTGAATCATGAATCATGAATTGAATCTCGAATCATGAATTATGAATCGAATCATGAATCATGAATTGAATCATGAATCATGAATTGAATCATGAATTATGAATCTAAATATGAATCATGAATCATGAATTGAATCATGAATCATAAATCATGAATCATGAATCATAAATCATGAATCGAATCATGAATCATGAATCGAATCATGAATCATGAATTGAATCATGAATTTAATCATGAATCATGAATCATGAATCAGGAATTCAATCATGAATCATGAATCATGAATCATGAATTGAATCATGAATCATGAATCATGAATTGAATCATGAATTGAATCATGGATTGAATCATGAATCAGGAATTGAATCATGAATCATGAATCATGTATCATGAATTATGAATCATGAATCATGAATCATGAATCATGAATCATGAATCGAATTATGAATCATGAATCGAATCATGAATTAAATCATGAATCATAAAAAGAATCATGAATTTAATCATTAATTGAATCATGAATCATGAATTGAATCATGAATCATGACTTGAATCATTAATTTAATCATGAATCATGAATCGAATCATGAATTAAATCATAAATCATAAAAAGAATCATGAATTTAATCATGAATTGAATCATGAATCATGAATTGAATCATGAATCATGAATTATGAATCTAATAATGAATCATGAATCATGAATCATGAATTAAATCATGAATCATGAATCATGAATCGAATCATGAATCATTAATCATGAATTAAATCATGAATCATGAATTGAATCATGAATCGAATCCTGAATCATGAATCATGAATTGAATCATGAATTGAATCATGAATCATGAATAATGAATCATGAATTCAATCATGAATCATGAATCATGAATTGAATCTCGAATCATGAATTATGAATCGAATCATGAATCATGAATTGAATCATGAATCATGAATTGAATCATGAATTATGAATCTAATCATGAATCATGAATCATGAATTGAATCATGAATCATAAATCATGAATCATGAATCAGGAATTGAATCATGAATCATGAATCATGAATCATGAATCATGAATCATGAATTGAATCATGAATCATGAATCATGAATTGAATCTCAAATCATGAATTATGAATCGAATCATGAATCATGAATTGAATCATGAATCATGAATTGAATCTTGAATTATGAATCTAATTATGAATCATGAATCATGAATTGAATCATGAATTATGAATCTAATTATGAATCATGAATCATGAATTGAATCATAATTCATGAATCATGAATCATGAATCGAATCATGAATCATGAATCGAATCATGAGTTGAATCATGAATCATGAACTGAATCATGAATTGAATCATGAATCATGAATCATGAATCATGAATTCAATCATGAATTTAATCAGGAATCATGAATCATGAATCATGAATCAGGAATTCAATCATGAATCATGAATCATGAATCCTGAATCATGAATTGAATCATGAATCATGAATCATGAATTGAATCATGAATTGAATCATGAATCATGAATAATGAATCATGAATTCAATCATGAATCATGAATCATTAATTAAATCTCGAATCATGAATTATGAATCGAATCATGAATCATGAATTTAATCATGAATCATGAATTGAATCATGAATTATGAATCTAATCATGAATCATGAATCAAGAATTGAATCATGAATCATAAATCATGAATCATGAATCATAAATCATGAATCGAATCATGAATCATGAATCATGAATCGAATCATGAATCATGAATCATAAATCATGAATCGAATCATGAATCATGAATCATGAATCGAATCATGAATCATGAATTGAATCATGAATTGAATCATGAATCATGATTCATGAATCATGAATCAGGAATTGAATCATGAATCATGAATCATGAATGGAATCATAAATCATGAATGGAATCATGAATCATGAATGGAATCATGAATCATAAATTGAATCATGAATTTAATTATGAATCATGAAATGCATCATGAATCATGAATTGAATCATGAATCATGAATCGAATCCTGAATCATGAATCATGAATTGAATCATGAATCATGAATCATGAATTGAATCATGAATTGAATCATGAATCATGAATAATGAATCATGAATTCAATCATGAATCATGAATCATTAATTAAATCTCGAATCATGAATTATGAATCGAATCATGAATCATGAATTGAATCATGAATCATGAATTGAATCATGAATTATGAATCTAATCATGAATCATGAATCAAGAATTGAATCATGAATCATAAATCATGAATCATGAATCATAAATCATGAATCGAATCATGAATCATGAATCATGAATCGAATCATGAATCATGAATTAAATCATGAATTGAATCATGAATCATGAATCATGAATCATGAATCAGGAATTGAATCATGAATCATGAATCATAAATCATGAATCATGAATCATGAATTGAATCATGAATCATGAATCATGAATTGAATCTCGAATCATGAATTATGAATCGAATCATGAATCATGAATTGAATCATGAATCATGAATTGAATCATGAATTATGAATCTAAATATGAATCATGAATCATGAATTGAATCATGAATCATAAATCATGAATCATGAATCATAAATCATGAATCGAATCATGAATCATGAATCATGAATCATGAATCGAATCATGAATCATGAATTGAATCATGAATTTAATCATGAATCATGAATCATGAATCAGGAATTCAATCATGAATCATGAATCATGAATCATGAATCATGAATTGAATCATGAATCATGAATCATGAATTGAATCATGAATTGAATCATGGATTGAATCATGAATCAGGAATTGAATCATGAATCATGAATCATGTATCATGAATTATGAATCATGAATCATGAATCATGAATCATGAATCATGAATCATGAATCATGAATCGAATTATGAATCATGAATCGAATCATGAATTAAATCATGAATCATAAAAAGAATCATGAATTTAATCATTAATTGAATCATGAATCATGAATTGAATCATGAATCATGAATTATGAATCTAATAATGAATCATGAATCATGAATCATGAATTAAATCATGAATCATGAATCATGAATCGAATCATGAATCATTAATCATGAATTGAATCATGAATCATGAATTGAATCATGAATTGAATCATGAATCATGAATCGAATCATGAATCATAAATCAAATCATGAATTAAATCATGAATCATGAAATGAATAATGAATTGAATCATTAATTGAATCATAAATCATGAATTGAATCATGAATCATAAAATGAATCATTACTTGAATCATGAATCATGAATTGAATCATGAACCATGAATCATTAATCATGAATTGAATCATGAATTGAATCATGAATCATGAATCATGAATTGAATCATAAATCATTAATCATGAATCATGAATCATGAAACTAATCATGAATCATGAATCATGATTTGAATCATGAATCATAAAAAACGAATCATGAATCATGAATTGAATCATGATTTATGAATGGAATCATGAATGGAATCATGAATCATGAATCGTGAATGGAATCATGAATCATGAATGGAATCATGAATCATGAATGGAATCATGAATCATAATTGAATCATGAATTTAATTATGAATCATGAAATGCATCATGAATCATGAATTGAATCATGAATCATGAATCGAATCCTGAATCATGAATCATGAATTGAATCATGAATTGAATCATGAATCATGAATAATGAATCATGAATTCAATCATGAATCATGAATCATGAATTGAATCTCGAATCATGAATTATGAATCGAATCATGAATCATGAATTGAATCATGAATCATGAATTGAATCATGAATTATGAATCTAATCATGAATCATGAATCATGAATTGAATCATGAATCATAAATCATGAATCATGAATCATAAATCATGAATCGAATCATGAATCATGAATCATGAATCGAATCATGAATCATGAATTGAATCATGAATTGAATCATGAATCATGAATCATGAATCATGAATCAGGAATTGAATCATGAATCATGAATCATGAATCATGAATCATGAATCATGAATTGAATCATGAATCATGAATCATGAATTGAATCTCGAATCATGAATTATGAATCGAATCATGAATCATGAATTGAATCATGAATCATGAATTGAATCATGAATTATGAATCTAATTATGAATCATGAATCATGAATTGAATCATGAATTATGAATCTAATTATGAATCATGAATCATGAATTGAATCATAATTCATGAATCATGAATCATGAATCGAATCATGAATCATGAATCGAATCATGAGTTGAATCATGAATCATGAACTGAATCATGAATTGAATCATGAATCATGAATCATGAATCATGAATTCAATCATGAATTTAATCATGAATCATGAATCATGAATCATGAATCAGGAATTCAATCATGAATCATGAATCATGAATCATGAATCATGAATTGAATCATGAATCATGAATCATGAATTGAATCATGAATTGAATCATGAATCATGAATAATGAATCATGAATTCAATCATGAATCATGAATCATTAATTAAATCTCGAATCATGAATTGAATTATGAATCGAATCATGAATCATGAATTGAATCATGAATCATGAATTGAAATCATGAATTATGAATCTAATCATGAATCATGAATCAAGAATTGAATCATGAATCATAAAATCATGAATCATGAATCATAAATCATGAATCGAATCATGAATCATGAATCATGATCGAATCATGAATCATGATTGAATCATGAATTGAATCATGAATCATGAATCATGAATCATGAATCAGGAATTGAATCATGAATCATGAATCATGAATCATGAATCATGAATCATGAATTGAATCATGAATCATGAATCATGAATGAATCTCGCAATCATGAATTATGAATCGAATCATGAATCATGAATTGAATCATGAATCATGAATTGAATCATGATTATGAATCTAAATATGAATCATGAATCATGAATTGAATCATGAATCATAAATCATGAATCATGAATCATAAATCATGAATCGAATCATGAATCATGAATCATGAATCATGAATCGAATCATGAATTTAATCATGAATCATGAATCATGAATCATGAATCAGGAATTCATCATGAATCATGAATCATGAATCATGAATCATGAATCATGAATTGAATCATGAATCATGAATCATGAGATTGAATCATGAATTGAATCATGAGATTGAATCATGAATCAGGAATTGAATCATGAATCATGAATCATGTATCATGAATTATGAATCATGAATCATGAAATCATGAATTAAATCATGAATCATAAAAAGAATCATGAATTTAATCATTAATTGAATCATGAATCATGAATTGAATCATGAATCATGACTTGAATCATAATTTAATCATGAATCATGAATCATGAATCGAATTATGAATCATGAATCGAATCATGAATTAAATCATAAATCATAAAAAGAATCATGATTTAATCATGAATGAATCATGAATCATGAATTGAATCATGAATCATGAATTATGATCTAATGAATCATGAATCATGAATCATGAATTAAATCATGAATCATGAATCATGAATCATGATCGAATCATGAATCATTAATCATGAATTGAATCATGAATCATGAATTGAATCATGAATTGAATCATGAATCATGAATCGAATCATGAATCATAAATCAAATCATGAATTAAATCATGAATCATGAAATGAATAATGAATTGAATCATTAATTGAATCATAAATCATGAATTGATTCATGAATCATAAATGAATCATTACTTGAATCATGAATCATGAATTGAATCATGAGACCATGAATCATTAATCATGAATTGAATCATGAATTGAATCATGAATCATGAATCATGAATCATGAAATGAAACATGAATTAAATCATGAAATGAATCATGAATCATGAATTGAATCATAAATCATTATCATGAATCATGAATCATGAAACTAATCATGAATCATGAATCATGATTTGAATCATGAATCATGAAACGAATCATGAATCATGAATTGAATCATGATTTATGAATGGAATCATGAATCATGAATGGAATCATGAATCATGAATCGTGAATGGAATCATGAATCATGAATGGAATCATGAATCATGAATGGAATCATGAATCATAAATTGAATCATGAATTTAATTATGAATCATGAAATGCATCATGAATCATGAATTGAATTATGAATCATGAATCGAATCCTGAATCATGAATCATGAATTGAATCATGAATCATGAATAATGAATCATGAATTCAATCATGAATCATGAATCATGAATTGAATCTCGAATCATGAATTATGAATCGAATCATGAATCATGAATTGAATCATGAATCATGAATTGAATCATGAATTATGAATCTAATCATGAATCATGAATCATGAATTGAATCATGAATCATAAATCATGAATCATGAATCATAAATCATGAATCGAATCATGAATCATGAATCATGAATCGAATCATGAATCATGAATTGAATCATGAATTGAATCATGAATCATGAATCATGAATCATGAATCAGGAATTGAATCATGAATCATGAATCATGAATCATGAATCATGAATTGAATCATGAATCATGAATCATGAATTGAATCTCGAATCATGAATTATGAATTGAATCATGAATCATGAATTGAATCATGAATCATGAATTGAATCATGAATTATGAATCTAATTATGAATCATGAATCATGAATTGAATCATGAATTATGAATCGAATTATGAATCATGAATCATGAATTGAATCATAATTCATGAATCATGAATCATGAATCGAATCATGAATCATGAATCGAATCATGAGTTGAATCATGAATCATGAACTGAATCATGAATTGAATCATGAATCATGAATCGAATCATGAATCATGAATCTTGAATTCAATCATGAATTATGAATTCAATCATGAATTGAATCATGAATCATGAATCGCATCATGAATCATGAATCGAATCATGAATCATGAATCGTGAATTGAATCATGAATCATGAATCGTGAATTGAATCATGAATCATTAATCATGAATTGAATCATGAATTGAATCATGAATCATGAATCATGAATCATAAAATGAATCATGAATTAAATCATGAAATGAATCATGAATCATGAATTGAATCATAAATCATTAATCATGAATCATGAATCATGAAACTAATCATGAATCATGAATCATGAATTGAATCATGAATCATGAAACGAATCATGAATCATGAATTGAATCATGATTTATGAATGGAATCATGAATCATGAATCGAATCATGAATCATGAATGGAATCATAAATCATGAATGGAATCATGAATCATGAATGGAATCATGAATCATAAATTGAATCATGAATTTAATTATGAATCATGAAATGCATCATGAATCATGAATTGAATCATGAATCATGAATCGTGAATTGAACCATGAATTGAATCATGAATCATGAATAATGAATCATGAATTCATTCATGAATCATGAATCATTAATTAAATCTCGAATCATGAATTATGAATCGAATCATGAATCATGAATTGAATCATGAATCATGAATTGAATCATGAATTATGAATCTAATCATGAATCATGAATCAAGAATTGAATCATGAATCATAAATCATGAATCATGAATCATAAATCATGAATCGAATCATGAATCATGAATTGAATCATGAATTGAATCATGAATCATGAATCATGAATCATGAATCAGGAATTGAATCATGAATCATGAATCATGAATCATGAATCATGAATCATGAATTGAATCTCGAATCATGAATTATGAATCGAATCATGAATCATGAATTGAATCATGAATCATGAATTGAATCATGAATTATGAATCTAATTATGAATCATGAATCATGAATTGAATCATGAATCATAAATCATGAATCATGAATAATAAATCATGAATCGAATCATGAATCATGAATCATGAATCATGAATCGAATCATGAATCATGAATTGAATCATGAATTTAATCATGAATCATGAATCATGAATCATGAATCATGAATCAGGAATTCAATCATGAATCATGAATCATGAATCATGAATCATGAATTGAATCATGAATCATGAATCATGAATTGAATCATGAATTGAATCATGGATTGAATCATGAATCAGGAATTGAATCATGAATCATGAATCATGTATCATGAATTATGAATCATGAATCATGAATCATGAATCATGAATCATGAATCATGAATCATGAATTGAATCATGAATCATGAATCATGAATTGAATCATGAATCATGAATCATGAATCATGAATCGAATCATGAATCATGAATCGAATCATGAATTGAATCATGAATCATGAACTGAATCATGAATTGAATCATGAATCATGAATCATGAATCATGAATTCAATCATGAATCGAATCATGAATCATGAATCGAATCATGAATCATGAATCTTGAATTCAATCATGAATTATGAATTCAATCATGAATTGAATCATGAATCATGAATCGCATCATGAATCATGAATCGAATCATGAATCATGAATCATGAATGGAATCATGAATCATGAATGGAATCATGAATCATGAATCGAATCATGAATCATAAATTGAATCATGAATCTAATCATGAATCATGAAATGCATCATGAATCATGAATTGAATCATGAATCATGAATCGAATCATGAATCATGAATCGAATCATAAATTGAATCATGAATCATGAACTGAATCATGAATTGAATCATGAATCATGAATCATGAATCATGAATTCAATCATGAATCGAATCATGTATCATGAATCGAATCATGAATCATGAATCTTGAATTCAATCATGAATTATGAATTGAATCATGAATTGAATCATGAATCATGAATCGCATCATGAATCATGAATCGAATCATGAATCATCAATCTTGAATTCAATCATGAATTATGAATTCAATCATGAATTGAATCATGAATCATGAATCGCATCATGAATCATGAATCAAATCATGAATCATGAATCATGAATTGAATCATGAATCATGAAACGAATCATGAATCATGAATTGAATCATGAATCATAAATCATGAATCATGAATCATGAATCGAATCATGAATCATGAATTGAATCATTAATCATGAATCATGAATCAGGAATTGAATCATGAATCATGAATCATGAATTGAATCATGAATTGAATCAGGAATTGAATCATGAATCATGAATCATGAATCATGAATCATGAATTGAATCATGAATCATGAATCATGAATTGAATCATGAATTGAATCATGAATCAGGAATTGAATCATGAATCATGAATCATGAATCATGAATCATGAATCGTGAATTGAATCATGAATTATGAACTGAATCATGAATTGAATCATGAATCATGAATCATGAATGGAATCATGAATCATGAATTGAATCATGAATCATGAATCATGAATCATGAAAAGAATTATGAATTTAATCATGAATTGAATCATGAATCATGAATTGAATCATTAATTTAATCATGAATCATGAATCATGAATCGAATTATGAATCATGAATCGAATCATGAATTAAATCATGAATCATAAAAAGAATCATGAATTTAATCATTAATTGAATCATGAATTGAATCATGAATCATGATCTGAATCATTAATTTAATCATGAATCATGAATTGAATCATGAATCATGAATTATGAATCTAATCATGAATCATGAATCATGAATTAAATCATGAATCATGAATCATGAATCGAATCATGAATCATATATCATGAATTGAATCATGAATCATGAATTGAATCATGAATCATGAAATGAATAATGAATTGAATCATTAATTGAATCATAAATCATGAATTGAATCATGAATCATGAATCATGAATCATGAAATGAATCATGAATCGAATCATGAATCATAAATCAAATCATGAATTAAATCATGAAACATAAGATGAATAATGAATTGAATCATTAATTGAATCATAAATCATGAATTGAATCATGAATCATGAATCATGAATCATGAAATGAATCATGAATCGAATCATGAATCATGAATTGAATCATGAATCATGAATCATGAATTGAATCATGAATCATGAATAATGAATCATGAAAAGAATTATGAATTTAATCATGAATTGAATCATGAATCATGAATTGAATCATTAATTCAATCATGAATCATGAATCATGAATCGAATTATGAATCATGAATCGAATCATGAATTAAATCATGAATCATAAAAAGAATCATGAATTTAATCATTAATTGAATCATGAATTGAATCATGAATCATGAATTGAATCATTTATTTAATCATGAATCATGAATTGAATCATGAATCATGAATTATGAATCTAATCATGAATCATGAATCATGAATCTTGAATCGAATCATGAATCATGAATCATGAATTGAATCATGAATTGAATCATGAATCATGAATCGAATCATGAATCATAAATCGAATCATGAATTAAATCATGAATCATGAAATGAATAATGAATTGAATCATTAATTGAATCATAAATCATGAATTGAATCATGAATCATGAATCATGAATCATGAAATGAATCATGAATTAAATGATGAAATGAATCATGAATCATGAATTGAATCATGAATCATAAATCATTAATTGAATCATGAATCATGAATCATGAATCATGAATCATGAATTGAATCATGAATCATGAATCATGAATTGAATCTCAAATCATGAATTATGAATCGAATAATGAAATGAATCATGAATCATGAATCGAATCATGAATCATGAATTGAATCATGAATCATGAATCAAATCATGAATCATGAATCGAATCATGAATCATGAATCGAATCATGAATCATAAATCATGAATTGAATCATGAATCATGAATCATGAATCATGAATCATGAATTGAATCATGAATCATGAATCATGAATTGAATCTCAAATCATGAATTATGAATCGAATAATGAAATGAATCATGAATCATGAATCGAATCATGAATCATGAATTGAATCATGAATCATGAATTGAATCATGAATCATGAATTATGTATCTAATCATAAGTCATGAATCATGAATCATATATTGAATCATGAATCATAAATCATGAATCATGAATCATGAATCATGAATCATGAATCGAATCATGAATCATGAATCATGAATCGAATCATGAATCATGAATCATGAATCAGGAATTGAATCATGAATCATGAATCATGAATCATGAATTGAATCATGAATTATGAACTGAATCATGAATTGAATCATAAATCATGAAATGAATCATGAATTGAATCATAAATCTTGAAATAAATCATTAATTTAATCATGATTCATGAATTGAATCATGAACCATGAATCATGAATTGAATTATGAATCATGAATCGAATTATGAATCATGAATCGAATCATGAATTAAATCATGAATCATAAAAAGAATCATGAATTTAATCATTAATTGAATCATGAATCATGAATTGAATCATGAATCATGACTTGAATCATTAATTTAATCATGAATCATGAATCATGAATCGAATTATGAATCATGAATCGAATCATGAATTAAATCATAAATCATAAAAAGAATCATGAATTTAATCATGAATTGAATCATGAATCATGAATTGAATCATGAATCATGAATTGAATCATTAATTTAATCATGAATCATGAAAGTAATAATGAATCATAAATCGAATCATGAATCATGAATTGAATCTTGAATCATGAATTGAATCATGAATCATGAATTATGAATCTAATAATGAATCATGAATCATGAATCATGAATTAAATCATGAATCATGAATCATGAATCATGAATCGAATCATGAATCATTAATCATGAATTGAATCATGAATCATGAATTGAATCATGAATTGAATCATGAATCATGAATCGAATCATGAATCATAAATCAAATCATGAATTAAATCATGAATCATGAAATGAATAATGAATTGAATCATTAATTGAATCATAAATCATGAATTGAATCATGAATCATGAAATTAATCATTACTTGAATCATGAATCATGAATTGAATCATGAACCATGAATCATTAATCATGAATTGAATCATGAATTGAATCATGAATCATGAATCATGAATCATGAAATGAATCATGAATTAAATCATGAAATGAATCATGAATCATGAATTGAATCATAAATCATTAATCATGAATCATGAATCATGAAACTAATCATGAATCATGAATCATGATTTGAATCATGAATCATGAAACGAATCATGAATCATGAATTGAATCATGATTTATGAATGGAATCATGAATCATGAATGGAATCATGAATCATGAATGGAATCATGAATCATGAATGGAATCATGAATCATAAATTGAATCATGAATTTAATTATGAATCATGAAATGCATCATGAATCATGAATTGAATCATGAATCATGAATCGAATCCTGAATCATGAATCATGAATTGAATCATGAATTGAATCATGAATCATGAATAATGAATCATGAATTCAATCATGAATCATGAATCATGAATTGAATCTCGAATCATGAATTATGAATCGAATCATGAATCATGAATTGAATCATGAATCATGAATTGAATCATGAATTATCAATCTAATCATGAATCATGAATCATGAATTGAATCATGAATCATAAATCATGAATCATGAATCATAAATCATGAATCGAATCATGAATCATGAATCATGAATCGAATCATGAATCATGAATTGAATCATGAATTGAATCATGAATCATGAATCATGAATCATGAATCAGGAATTGAATCATGAATCATGAATCATGAATCATGAATCATGAATCATGAATTGAATCATGAATCATGAATCATGAATTGAATCTCGAATCATGAATTATGAATCGAATCATGAATCATGAATTGAATCATGAATCATGAATTGAATCATGAATTATGAATCTAATTATGAATCATGAATCATGAATTGAATCATGAATTATGAATCTAATTATGAATCATGAATCATGAATTGAATCATAATTCATGAATCATGAATCATGAATCGAATCATGAGTTGAATCATGAATCATGAACTGAATCATGAATTGAATCATGAATCATGAATCATGAATCATGAATTCAATCATGAATCGAATCATGAATCATGAATCGAATCATGAATCATGAATCGAATCATGAATCATGAATCTTGAATTCAATCATGAATTATGAATTCAATCATGAATTGAATCATGAATCATGAATCGCATCATGAATCATGAATCGAATCATGAATCATGAATCGTGAATTGAATCATGAATCATGAATCGTGAATTGAATCATGAATCATTAATCATGAATTGAATCATGAATTGAATCATGAATCATGAATCATGAATCATAAAATGAATCATGAATTAAATCATGAAATGAATCATGAATCATGAATTGAATCATAAATCATTAATCATGAATCATGAATCATGAAACTAATCATGAATCATGAATCATGAATTGAATCATGAATCATGAAACGAATCATTAATCATGAATTGAATCATGAATCATGAATGGAATCATAAATCATGAATGGAATCATGAATCATGAATGGAATCATGAATCATAAATTGAATCATGAATTTAATTATGAATCATGAAATGCATCATGAATCATGAATTGAATCATGAATCATGAATCGAATCCTGAATCATGAATCATGAATTGAATCATGAATCATGAATCATGAATTGAATCATGAATTGAATCATGAATCATGAATAATGAATCATGAATTCAATCATGAATCATGAATCATTAATTAAATCTCGAATCATGAATTATGAATCGAATCATGAATCATGAATTGAATCATGAATCATGAATTGAATCATGAATTATGAATCTAATCATGAATCATGAATCAAGAATTGAATCATGAATCATAAATCATGAATCATGAATCATAAATCATGAATCGAATCATGAATCATGAATCATGAATCGAATCATGAATCATGAATTGAATCATGAATTGAATCATGAATCATGAATCATGAATCATGAATCAGGAATTGAATCATGAATCATGAATCATGAATCATGAATCATGAATCATGAATTGAATCATGAATCATGAATCATGAATTGAATCTCGAATCATGAATTATGAATCGAATCATGAATAATGAATTGAATCATGAATCATGAATTGAATCATGAATTATGAATCTAAATATGAATCATGAATCATGAATTGAATCATGAATCATAAATCATGAATCATGAATCATAAATCATGAATCGAATCATGAATCATGAATCATGAATCGAATCATGAATCATGAATTGAATCATGAATTGAATCATGAATCATGAATCATGAATCATGAAATGAATCATGAATTAAATCATGAAACTAATCATGAATCATGAATCATGATTTGAATGATGAATCATGAAACGAATCATGAATCTTGAATTGAATCATGATTTATGAATGGAATCATGAATCATGAATGGAATCATGAATCATGAATCGTGAATGGAATCATGAATCATGAATGGAATCATGAATCATGAATGGAATCATGAATCATAAATTGAATCATGAATTTAATTATGAATCATGAAATGCATCATGAATCATGAATTGAATCATGAATCATGAATCGAATCCTGAATCATGAATCATGAATTGAATCATGAATTGAATCATGAATCATGAATAATGAATCATGAATTCAATCATGAATCATGAATCATGAATTGAATCTCGAATCATGAATTATGAATCGAATTATGAATCATGAATTGAATCATGAATCATGAATTGAATCATGAATTATGAATCTAATCATGAATCATGAATCATGAATTGAATCATGAATCATGAATCATGAATCATGAATCATGAATCAGGAATTGAATCATGAATCATGAATCATGAATCATGAATCATGAATCATGAATTGAATCATGAATCATGAATCATGAATTGAATCTCGAATCATGAATTATGAATCGAATCATGAATCATGAATTGAATCATGAATCATGAATTGAATCATGAATTATGAATCTAATTATGAATCATGAATCATGAATTGAATCATGAATTATGAATCTAATTATGAATCATGAATCATGAATTGAATCATAATTCATGAATCATGAATCATGAATCGAATCATGAATCATGAATCATGAATCGAATCATGAGTTGAATCATGAATCATGAACTGAATCATGAATTGAATCATGAATCATGAATCATGAATCATGAATTCAATCATGAATTTAATCATGAATCATGAATCATGAATCATGAATCAGGAATTCAATCATGAATCATGAATCATGAATCATGAATTATGAATTGAATCATGAATCATGAATCATGAATTGAATCATGAATTGAATCATGAATCATGAATAATGAATCATGAATTCAATCATGAATCATGAATCATTAATTAAATCTCGAATCATGAATTATGAATCGAATCATGAATCATGAATTGAATCATGAATCATGAATTGAATCATGAATTATGAATCTAATCATGAATCATGAATCAAGAATTGAATCATGAATCATAAATCATGAATCATGAATCATAAATCATGAATCGAATCATGAATCATGAATCATGAATCGAATCATGAATCATGAATTGAATCATGAATTGAATCATGAATCATGAATCATGAATCATGAATCAGGAATTGAATCATGAATCATGAATCATGAATCATGAATCATGAATCATGAATTGAATCATGAATCATGAATCATGAATTGAATCTCGAATCATGAATTATGAATCGAATCATGAATCATGAATTGAATCATGAATCATGAATTGAATCATGAATTATGAATCTAAATATGAATCATGAATCATGAATTGAATCATGAATCATAAATCATGAATCATGAATCATAAATCATGAATCGAATCATGAATCATGAATCATGAATCATGAATCGAATCATGAATCATGAATTGAATCATGAATTTAATCATGAATCATGAATCATGAATCATGAATCAGGAATTCAATCATGAATCATGAATCATGAATCATGAATCATGAATCATGAATTGAATCATGAATCATGAATCATGAATTGAATCATGAATTGAATCATGGATTGAATCATGAATCAGGAATTGAATCATGAATCATGAATCATGTATCATGAATTATGAATCATGAATCATGAATCATGAATCATGAATCATGAATCGAATTATGAATCATGAATCGAATCATGAATTAAATCATGAATCATAAAAAGAATCATGAATTTAATCATTAATTGAATCATGAATCATGAATTGAATCATGAATCATGACTTGAATCATTAATTTAATCATGAATCATGAATCATGAATCGAATTATGAATCATGAATCGAATCATGAATTAAATCATAAATCATAAAAAGAATCATGAATTTAATCATGAATTGAATCATGAATCATGAATTGAATCATGAATCATGAATTATGAATCTAATAATGAATCATGAATCATGAATCATGAATTAAATCATGAATCATGAATCATGAATCATGAATCGAATCATGAATCATTAATCATGAATTGAATCATGAATCATGAATTGAATCATGAATTGAATCATGAATCATGAATCGAATCATGAATCATAAATCAAATCATGAATTAAATCATGAATCATGAAATGAATAATGAATTGAATCATTAATTGAATCATAAATCATGAATTGAATCATGAATCATAAAATGAATCATTACTTGAATCATGAATCATGAATTGAATCATGAACCATGAATCATTAATCATGAATTGAATCATGAATTGAATCATGAATCATGAATCATGAATCATGAAATGAAACATGAATTAAATCATGAAATGAATCATGAATCATGAATTGAATCATAAATCATTAATCATGAATCATGAATCATGAAACTAATCATGAATCATGAATCATGATTTGAATCATGAATCATGAAACGAATCATGAATCATGAATTGAATCATGATTTATGAATGGAATCATGAATCATGAATGGAATCATGAATCATGAATCGTGAATGGAATCATGAATCATGAATGGAATCATGAATCATGAATGGAATCATGAATCATAAATTGAATCATGAATTTAATTATGAATCATGAAATGCATCATGAATCATGAATTGAATCATGAATCATGAATCGAATCCTGAATCATGAATCATGAATTGAATCATGAATTGAATCATGAATCATGAATAATGAATCATGAATTCAATCATGAATCATGAATCATGAATTGAATCTCGAATCATGAATTATGAATCGAATCATGAATCATGAATTGAATCATGAATCATGAATTGAATCATGAATTATGAATCTAATCATGAATCATGAATCATGAATTGAATCATGAATCATAAATCATGAATCATGAATCATAAATCATGAATCGAATCATGAATCATGAATCATGAATCGAATCATGAATCATGAATTGAATCATGAATTGAATCATGAATCATGAATCATGAATCATGAATCAGGAATTGAATCATGAATCATGAATCATGAATCATGAATCATGAATCATGAATTGAATCATGAATCATGAATCATGAATTGAATCTCGAATCATGAATTATGAATTGAATCATGAATCATGAATTGAATCATGAATCATGAATTGAATCATGAATTATGAATCTAATTATGAATCATGAATCATGAATTGAATCATGAATTATGAATCTAATTATGAATCATGAATCATGAATTGAATCATAATTCATGAATCATGAATCATGAATCGAATCATGAATCATGAATCGAATCATGAGTTGAATCATGAATCATGAACTGAATCATGAATTGAATCATGAATCATGAATCGAATCATGAATCATGAATCTTGAATTCAATCATGAATTATGAATTCAATCATGAATTGAATCATGAATCATGAATCGCATCATGAATCATGAATCGAATCATGAATCATGAATCGTGAATTGAATCATGAATCATGAATCGTGAATTGAATCATGAATCACTAATCATGAATTGAATCATGAATTGAATCATGAATCATGAATCATAAAATGAATCATGAATTAAATCATGAAATGAATCATGAATCATGAATTGAATCATAAATCATTAATCATGAATCATGAATCATGAAACTAATCATGAATCATGAATCATGAATTGAATCATGAATCATGAAACGAATCATGAATCATGAATCGAATCATGAATCATGAATCATGAATGGAATCATAAATCATGAATGGAATCATGAATCATGAATGGAATCATGAATCATAAATTGAATCATGAATTTAATTATGAATCATGAAATGCATCATGAATCATGAATTGAATCATGAATCATGAATCGTGAATTGAACCATGAATTGAATCATGAATCATGATTAATGAATCATGAATTCATTCATGAATCATGAATCATTAATTAAATCTCGAATCATGAATCATGAATTGAATCATGAATCATGAATTGAATCATGAATTATGAATCTAATCATGAATCATGAATCAAGAATTGAATCATGAATCATAAATCATGAATCATGAATCATAAATCATGAATCGAATCATGAATCATGAATTGAATCATGAACTGAATCATGAATCATGAATCATGAATCAGGAATTGAATCATGAATCATGAATCATGAATCATGAATCATGAATCATGAATTGAATCATGAATCATGAATCATGAATTGAATCTCGAATCATGAATTATGAATCGAATCATGAATCATGAATTGAATCATGAATCATGAATTGAATCATGAATTATGAATCTAATTATGAATCATGATTCATGAATTGAATCATGAATCATAAATCATGAATCATGAATCATAAATCATGAATCGAATCATGAATCATGAATCATGAATCATGAATCGAATCATGAATCATGAATTGAATCATGAATTTAATCATGAATCATGAATCATGAATCATGAATCAGGAATTCAATCATGAATCATGAATCATGAATCATGAATCATGAATTGAATCATGAATCATGAATCATGAATTGAATCATGAATTGAATCATGGATTGAATCATGAATCAGGAATTGAATCATGAATCATGAATCATGAATTGAATCATGAATTGAATCATGGATTGAATCATGTATCATGAATTATGAATCATGAATCATGAATCATGAATCATGAATCATGAATCATGAATTGAATCATGAATCATGAATCATGAATTGAATCACGAATCATGAATCATGAATCATGAATCGAATCATGAATCATGAATCGAATCATGAATTGAATCATGAATCATGAACTGAATCATGAATTGAATCATGAATCATGAATCATGAATCATGAATTCAATCATGAATCGAATCATGAATCATGAATCGAATCATGAATCATGAATCTTGAATTCAATCATGAATTATGAATTCAATCATGAATTGAATCATGAATCATGAATCGCATCATGAATCATGAATGGAATCATGAATCATGAATCATGAATGGAATCATGAATCATGAATGGAATCATGAATCATGAATCGAATCATGAATCATAAATTGAATCATGAATCTAATCATGAATCATGAAATGCATCATGAATCATGAATTGAATCATGAATCATGAATCGAATCATGAATCATGAATCGAATCATAAATTGAATCATGAATCATGAACTGAATCATGAATTGAATCATGAATCATGAATCATGAATTCAATCATGAATCGAATCATGTATCATGAATCGAATCATGAATCATGAATCTTGAATTCAATCATGAATTATGAATTGAATCATGAATTGAATCATGAATCATGAATCGCATCATGAATCATGAATCGAATCATGAATCATCAATCTTGAATTCAATCATGAATTATGAATTCAATCATGAATTGAATCATGAATCATGAATCGCATCATGAATCATGAATCAAATCATGAATCATGAATCATGAATGGAATCATAAATCATGAATGGAATCATGAATCATGAATGGAATCATGAATCATGAATCGAATCATGAATCATAAATTGAATCATGAATCTAATCATGAATCATGAAATGCATCATGAATCATGAATTGAATCATGAATCATGAATCGAATCATGAATCATGAATCGAATCATGAATCATGAATTGAATCATGAATCATGAATCATGAATTGAATCATGAATTGAATCCTGAATCATGAATCTTGAATCATGAATTGAATCATGAATTTAATTATGAATCATGAAATGCATCATGAATCATGAATTGAATCATGAATCATGAATCGAATCCTGAATCATAAATCATGAATTGAATCATGAATCATGAATCATGAATTGAATCATGAATTGAATCATGAATCATGAATAATGAATCATGAATTCAATCATGAATCATGAATCATTAATTAAATCTCGAATCATGAATTATGAATCGAATCATGAATCATGAATTGAATCATGAATCATGAATTGAATCATGAATTATGAATCTAATCATGAATCATGAATCAAGAATTGAATCATGAATCATAAATCATGAATCATGAATCTTAAATCATGAATCGAATCATGAATCATGAATCATGAATCGAATCATGAATCATGAATTGAATCATGAATTGAATCATGAATCATGAATCATGAATCAGGAATTGAATCATGAATCATGAATCATGAATCAGGAATTGAATCATGAATCATGAATCATGAATCATGAATCATGAATTGAATCATGAATCATGAATCATAAATTGAATTTCGAATCATGAATTATGAATCGATTCATGAATCATGAATTGAATCATGAATCATGAATTGAATCATGAATTATGAATCTAATTATGAATCATGAATCATGAATTGAATCATGAATCATAAATCATGAATCATGAATCATAAATCATGAATCGAATCATGAATCATGAATCATGAATCATGAATCGAATCATGAATCATGAATTGAATCATGAATTTAATCATGAATCATGAATCATGAATCATGAATCAGGAATTCAATCATGAATCATGAATCATGAATCATGAATCATGAATTGAATCATGAATCATGAATCATGAATTGAATCATGAATTGAATCATGGATTGAATCATGAATCAGGAATTGAATCATGAATCATGAATCATGTATCATGAATCATGAATCATGAATCACTAATCATGAATCATGAATCATGAATCATGAATTGAATCATGAATCATGAATCATGAATTGAATCATGAATCATGAATCATGAATCATGAATCGAATCATGAATCATGAATCGAATCATGAATTGAATCATGAATCATGAACTGAATCATGAATTGAATCATGAATCATGAATCATGAATCATGAATTCAATCATGAATCGAATCATGAATCATGAATCGAATCATGAATCATGAATCTTGAATTCAATCATGAATTATGAATTCAATCATGAATTGAATCATGAATCATGAATCGCATCATGAATCATGAATCGAATCATGAATCATGAATCATGAATGGAATCATGAATCATGAATGGAATCATGAATCATGAATGGAATCATGAATCATGAATCGAATCATGAATCATAAATTGAATCATGAATCTAATCATGAATCATGAAATGCATCATGAATTGAATCATGAATCATGAATCGAATCATGAATCATGAATCGAATCATAAATTGAATCATGAATCATGAACTGAATCATGAATTGAATCATGAATCATGAATCATGAATCATGAATTCAATCATGAATCGAATCATGAATCATGAATTGAATCATGAATCATGAATCTTGAATTCAATCATGAATTATGAATTGAATCATGAATTGAATCATGAATCATGAATCGCATCATGAATCATGAATCAAATCATGAATCATGAATCATGAATCATAAATGGAATCATAAATCATGTATGGAATCATGAACCATGAATGGAATCATGAATCATGAATCGAATCATGAATCATAAATTGAATCATGAATCTAATCATGAATCATGAAATGCATCATGAATCATGAATTGAATCATGAATCATGAATCGAATCATGAATCATGAATCGAATCATGAATCATGAATTGAATCATGAATCATGAATCATGAATTAAATCATGAATCATGAATTGAATCATGAATTGAATCCTGAATCATGAATCTTGAATCATGAATTGAATCATGAAACATGAATCATGAATTGAATCTCGAATCATGATTTATGAATCGAATCATGAATCATGAATTGAATCATGTATCATGAATTGAATCATGAATCATGAATTATGAATCTAATCATGAATCATGAATCATGAATCATGAATTGAATCATGAATCATAAATCATGAATCATGAATCATAAATCATGAATCGAATCATGAATCATGAATCATAAATCGAATCATGAATCAGGAATTGAATCATGAATCATGAATCATGAATCATGAATCGAATCATGAATCATGAATCATGAATTGAATCATGAATCATGAATCATGAATCGAATCATGAATCATAAATCGAATCATGAATCATGAAATATATAATGAATTGAATCATTAATTGAATCATTAATCATGAATTGAATCATAATTCATGAATCATGAAACTAATCATGAATCAGAAATCATGTATCATGAATCATGAATCATGAATCATGAAACTAATCATAATTCAGGAATCATGAATCATGAATTGAATCATGAATCATGAAACGAATCACGAATCATGAATTGAATCATGATTTATGAATGGAATCATGAATCATGAATCGAATCATGAATCATGAATCATGAATGGAATCATGAATCATGAATGGAATCATAAATCATGAATGGAATCATGAATCATGAATGGAATCATGAATCATGAATGGAATCATGAATCATGAATGGAATCATGAATCATAAATTGAATCATGAATTTAATCATGAATCATGAAAGGCATCATGAATCATGAATTGAATCATGAATCATGAATCAAATCATGAATCATGAATCGAATCATGAATCATGAATTGAATCATGAATCATGAATTGAATCATGAAGTGAATCATGAATCATGAATCATGAATCATGAATTAAATCATGAATCATGAATCATGAATTGAATCTCGAATCATGAATTATGAATCAAATCATGAAATGAATCATGAATCATGAATTGAATCATGAATCATGAATTGAATCATGAATCATGAATTGAATCATGAATTATGAATCTAATCATAAATCATGAATCATGAATCATGAATTGAATCATGAATCATAAATCATGAATCATGAATCATGAATCGAATCATGAATCATGAATCATGAATCGAATCATGAATCATGAATTGAATCATGAATTGAATCATGAATCATGAATCATGAATCAGGAATTGAATCATGAATCATAAATCATGAATTGAATCATGAATTGAATCAGGAATTAAATCATGAATCATGAATCATGAATCATTAATTGAATCATAAATCATGAATTGAATCATGAATCATGAATCATGAATCATGAAATGAATCATGAATTAAATCATGAAATGAATCATGAATTGAATCATAAATCATTAATCATGAATTGAATCATGAATCATGAATCATGAAACTAATCATGAATCAGGAATCATGAATCATGAATTGAATCATGAATCATGAAACGAATCATGAATCATGAATTGAATCATGAATCATAAATCATGAATCATGAATCATGAATCAAATCATGAATCATGAATTGAATCAATAATCATGAATCATGAATCAGGAATTGAATCATGAATCATGAATCATGAATTGAATCATGAATTGAATCAGGAATTGAATCATGAATCATGAATCATGAATCATGAATCATGAATTGAATCATGAATCATGAATCATGAATTGAATCATGAATTGAATCATGAATCAGGAATTGAATCATGAATCATGAATCATGAATCATGAATCGTGAATTGAATCATGAATTATGAACTGAATCATGAATTGAATCATGAATCATGAATCATGAATGGAATCATGAATCATAAATTGAATCATGAATCATGAATCATGAATCATGAAAAGAATTATGAATTTAATCATGAATTGAATCATGAATCATGAATTGAATCATTAATTTAATCATGAATCATGAATCATGAATCGAATTATGAATCATGAATCGAATCATGAATTAAATCATGAATCATAAAAAGAATCATGAATTTAATCATTAATTGAATCATGAATTGAATCATGAATCATGAATTGAATCATTAATTTAATCATGAATCATGAATTGAATCATGAATCATGAATTATGAATCTAATCATGAATCATGAATCATGAATCATGAATTAAATCATGAATCATGAATCATGAATCATGAATCGAATCATGAATCATATATCATGAATTGAATCATGAATCATGAATTGAATCATGAATCATGAAATGAATAATGAATTGAATCATTAATTGAATCATAAATCATGAATTGAATCATGAATCATGAATCATGAATCATGAAATGAATCATGAATCGAATCATGAATCATAAATCAAATCATGAATTAAATCATGAAACATAAGATGAATAATGAATTGAATCATTAATTGAATCATAAATCATGAATTGAATCATGAATCATGAATCATGAATCATGAAATGAATCATGAATCGAATCATGAATCATGAATTGAGTCATGAATCATGAATCATGAATTGAATCATGAATCATGAATCATGAATCATGAAAAGAATTATGAATTTAATCATGAATTGAATCATGAATCATGAATTGAATCATTAATTCAATCATGAATCATGAATCATGAATCGAATTATGAATCATGAATCGAATCATGAATTAAATCATGAATCATAAAAAGAATCATGAATTTAATCATTAATTGAATCATGAATTGAATCATGAATCATGAATTGAATCATTTATTTAATCATGAATCATGAATTGAATCATGAATCATGAATTATGAATCTAATCATGAATCATGAATCATGAATCTTGAATCGAATCATGAATCATGAATCATGAATTGAATCATGAATCATGAATTGAATCATGAATCATGAATCGAATCATGAATCATAAATCGAATCATGAATTAAATCATGAATCATGAAATGAATAATGAATTGAATCATTAATTGAATCATAAATCATGAATTGAATCATGAATCATGAATCATGAATCATGAAATGAATCATGAATTAAATGATGAAATGAATCATGAATCATGAATTGAATCATGAATCATAAATCATGAATTGAATCATGAATCATGAATCATGAATTGAATCTCAAATCATGAATTATGAATCGAATAATGAAATGAATCATGAATCATGAATCGAATCATGAATCATGAATTGAATCATGAATCATGAATCAAATCATGAATCATGAATCGAATCATGAATCATGAATCGAATCATGAATCATAAATCATGAATTGAATCATGAATCATGAATCATGAATCATGAATCATGAATTGAATCATGAATCATGAATCATGAATTGCATCTCAAATCATGAATTATGAATCGAATAATGAAATGAATCATGAATCATGAATCGAATCATGAATCATGAATTGAATCATGAATCATGAATTGAATCATGAATCATGAATTATGAATCTAATCATAAGTCATGAATCATGAATCATATATTGAATCATGAATCATAAATCATGAATCATGAATCATGATTCATGAATCATGAATCGAATCATGAATCATGAATCATGAATCGAATCATGAATCATGAATTGAATCATGAATTGAATCATGAATCATGAATCATGAATCAGGAATTGAATCATGAATCATGAATCATGAATCATGAATTGAATCATGAATTATGAACTGAATCATGAATTGAATCATAAATCATGAAATGAATCATGAATTGAATCATAAATCTTGAAATAAATCATTAATTTAATCATGATTCATGAATTGAATCATGAACCATGAATCATGAATCATGAATTGAATTATGAATCATTAATCGAATTATGAATCATGAATCGAATCATGAATTAAATCATGAATCATAAAAAGAATCATGAATTTAATCATTAATTGAATCATGAATCATGAATTGAATCATGAATCATGACTTGAATCATTAATTTAATCATGAATCATGAATCATGAATCGAATTATGAATCATGAATCGAATCATGAATTAAATCATAAATCATAAAAAGAATCATGAATTTAATCATGAATTGAATCATGAATCATGAATTGAATCATGAATCATGAATTGAATCATTAATTTAATCATGAATCATGAAAGTAATAATGAATCATAAATCGAATCATGAATCATGAATTGAATCATGAATCATGAATTGAATCATGAATCATGAATTATGAATCTAATAATGAATCATGAATCATGAATCATGAATTAAATCCTGAATCATGAATCATGAATCATGAATCGAATCATGAATCATTAATCATGAATTGAATCATGAATCATGAATTGAATCATGAATTGAATCATGAATCATGAATCGAATCATGAATCATAAATCAAATCATGAATTAAATCATGAATCATGAAATGAATAATGAATTGAATCATTAATTGAATCATAAATCATGAATTGAATCTTGAATCATTAATTGAATCATAAATCATGAATTGAATCATGAATCATGAAATGAATCATTACTTGAATCATGAATCATGAATTGAATCATGAACCATGAATCATTAAACATGAATTGAATCATGAATTGAATCATGAATCATGAATCATGAATCATGAAATGAATCATGAATTAAATCATGAAATGAATCATGAATCATGAATTGAATCATAAATCATTAATCATGAATCATGAATCATGAAACTAATCATGAATCATGAATCATGATTTGAATCATGAATCATGAAACGAATCATGAATCATGAAACGAATCATGAATCATGAATTGAATCATGATTTATGAATGGAATCATGAATCATGAATGGAATCATGAATCATGAATGGAATCATGAATCATGAATCGTGAATGGAATCATGAATCATGAATGGAATCATGAATCATGAATGGAATCATGAATCATAAATTGAATCATGAATTTAATTATGAATCATGAAATGCATCATGAATCATGAATTGAATCATGAATCATGAATCGAATCCTGAATCATGAATCATGAATTGAATCATGAATTGAATCATGAATCATGAATAATGAATCATGAATTCAATCATGAATCATGAATCATGAATTGAATCTCGAATCATGAATTATGAATCGAATCATGAATCATGAATTGAATCATGAATCATGAATTGAATCATGAATTATGAATCTAATCATGAATCATGAATCATGAATTGAATCATGAATCATAAATCATGAATCATGAATCATAAATCATGAATCGAATCATGAATCATGAATCATGAATCGAATCATGAATCATGAATTGAATCATGAATTGAATCATGAATCATGAATCATGAATCAGGAATTGAATCATGAATCATGAATCATGAATCATGAATCATGAATCATGAATTGAATCATGAATCATGAATCATGAATTGAATCTCGAATCATGAATTATGAATCGAATCATGAATCATGAATTGAATCATGAATCATGAATTGAATCATGAATTATGAATCTAATTATGAATCATGAATCATGAATTGAATCATGAATTATGAATCTAATTATGAATCATGAATCATGAATTGAATCATAATTCATGAATCATGAATCATGAATCGAATCATGAATTATGAATTCAATCATGAATCGAATCATGAATCATGAATCGAATCATGAATCATGAATCGAATCATGAATCATGAATCTTGAATTCAATCATGAATTATGAATTCAATCATGAATTGAATCATGAATCATGAATCGCATCATGAATCATGAATCGAATCATGAATCATGAATCGTGAATTGAATCATGAATCCTGAATCGTGAATTGAATCATGAATCATTAATCATGAATTGAATCATGAATTGAATCACGAATCATGAATCATGAATCATAAAATGATTAATGAATTAAATCATGAAATGAATCATGAATCATGAATTGAATCATAAATCATTAATCATGAATCATGAATCATGAAACTAATCATGAATCATGAATCATGAATTGAATCATGAATCATGAAACGAATCATGAATCATGAATTGAATCATGAATCATGAATCATGAATGGAATCATAAATCATGAATGGAATCATGAATCATGAATGGAATCATGAATCATAAATTGAATCATGAATTTAATTATGAATCATGAAATGCATCATGAATCATGAATTGAATCATGAATCATGAATCGAATCCTGAATCATGAATCATGAATTGAATCATGAATCATGAATCATGAATTGAATCATGAATTGAATCATGAATCATGAATAATGAATCATGAATTCAATCATGAATCATGAATCATTAATTAAATCTCGAATCATGAATTATGAATCGAATCATGAATCATGAATTGAATCATGAATCATGAATTGAATCATGAATTATGAATCTAATCATGAATCATGAATCAAGAATTGAATCATGAATCATAAATCATGAATCATGAATCATAAATCATGAATCGAATCATGAATCATGAATCATGAATCGAATCATGAATCATGAATTGAATCATGAATTGAATCATGAATCATGAATCATGAATCATGAATCAGGAATTGAATCATGAATCATGAATCATGAATCATGAATCATGAATTGAATCATGAATCATAAATCATGAATTGAATCTCGAATCATGAATTATGAATCGAATCATGAATCATGAATTGAATCATGAATCATGAATTGAATCATGAATTATGAATCTAAATATGAATCATGAATCATGAATTGAATCATGAATCATAAATCATGAATCATGAATCATAAATCATGAATCGAATCATGAATCATGAATCATGAATCATGAATCGAATCATGAATCATGAATTGAATCATGAATTTAATCATGAATCATGAATCATGAATCAGGAATTCAATCATGAATCATGAATCATGAATCATGAATCATGAATTGAATCATGAATCATGAATCATGAATTGAATCATGAATTGAATCATGGATTGAATCATGAATCAGGAATTGAATCATGAATCATGAATCATGTATCATGAATTATGAATCATGAATCATAATTCATGAATCATGAATCATGAATCATGAATCATGAATCGAATTATGAATCATGAATCGAATCATGAATTAAATCATGAATCATAAAAAGAATCATGAATTTAATCATTAATTGAATCATGAATCATGAATTGAATCATGAATCATGACTTGAATCATGAATCATGAATTATGAATCTAATAATGAATCATGAATCATGAATCATGAATTAAATCATGAATCATGAATCATGAATCATGAATCGAATCATGAATCATTAATCATGAATTGAATCATGAATCATGAATTGAATCATGAATTGAATCATGAATCATGAATCGAATCATGAATCATAAATCAAATCATGAATTAAATCATGAATCATGAAATGAATAATGAATTGAATCATTAATTGAATCATAAATCATGAATTGAATCATGAATCATAAAATGAATCATTACTTGAATCATGAATCATGAATTGAATCATGAACCATGAATCATTAATCATGAATTGAATCATGAATTGAATCATGAATCATGAATCATGAATCATGAAATGAATCATGAATTAAATCATGAAATGAATCATGAATCATGAATTGAATCATAAATCATTAATCATGAATCATGAATCATGAAACTAATCATGAATCATGAATCATGATTTGAATCATGAATCATGAAACGAATCATGAATCATGAATTGAATCATGATTTATGAATGGAATCATGAATCATAAATGGAATCATGAATCATGAATCGTGAATGTTATCATGAATCATGAATGGAATCATGAATCATGAATCATGAATCAGGAATTCAATCATGAATCATGAATCATGAATCATGAATTGAATCATGAATCATGAATCATGAATTGAATCATGAATTGAATCATGAATCATGAATAATGAATCATGAATTCAATCATGAATCATGAATCATTAATTAAATCTCGAATCATGAATTATGAATCGAATCATGAATCATGAATTGAATCATGAATCATGAATTGAATCATGAATTATGAATCTAATCATGAATCATGAATCAAGAATTGAATCATGAATCATAAATCATGAATCATGAATCATAAATCATGAATCGAATCATGAATCATGAATCATGAATCGAATCATGAATCATGAATTGAATCATGAATTGAATCATGAATCATGAATCATGAATCATGAATCAGGAATTGAATCATGAATCATGAATCATGAATCATGAATTGAATCATGAATCATGAATCATGAATTGAATCTCGAATCATGAATTATGAATCGAATCATGAATCATGAATTGAATCTCGAATCATGAATTATGAATCGAATCATGAATCATGAATTGAATCATGAATCATGAATTGAATCATGAATTATGAATCTAAATATGAATCATGAATCATGAATTGAATCATGAATCATAAATCATGAATCATGAATCATAAATCATGAATCGAATCATGAATCATGAATTGAATCATGAATTTAATCATGAATCATGAATCATGAATCAGGAATTCAATCATGAATCATGAATCATGAATCATGAATCATGAATTGAATCATGAATCATGAATCATGAATTGAATCATGAATTGAATCATGGATTGAATCATGAATCAGGAATTGAATCATGAATCATGAATCATGTATCATGAATTATGAATCATGAATCATAATTCATGAATCATGAATCATGAATCATGAATCATGAATCGAATTATGAATCATGAATCGAATCATGAATTAAATCATGAATCATAAAAAGAATCATGAATTTAATCATTAATTGAATCATGAATCATGAATTGAATCATGAATCATGACTTGAATCATGAATCATGAATTATGAATCTAATAATGAATCATGAATCATGAATCATGAATTAAATCATGAATCATGAATCATGAATCATGAATCGAATCATGAATCATTAATCATGAATTGAATCATGAATCATGAATTGAATCATGAATTGAATCATGAATCATGAATCGAATCATGAATCATAAATCAAATCATGAATTAAATCATGAATCATGAAATGAATAATGAATTGAATCATTAATTGAATCATAAATCATGAATTGAATCATGAATCATAAAATGAATCATTACTTGAATCATGAATCATGAATTGAATCATGAACCATGAATCATTAATCATGAATTGAATCATGAATTGAATCATGAATCATGAATCATGAATCATGAAATGAATCATGAATTAAATCATGAAATGAATCATGAATCATGAATTGAATCATAAATCATTAATCATGAATCATGAATCATGAAACTAATCATGAATCATGAATCATGATTTGAATCATGAATCATGAAACGAATCATGAATCATGAATTGAATCATGATTTATGAATGGAATCATGAATCATAAATGGAATCATGAATCATGAATCGTGAATGTTATCATGAATCATGAATGGAATCATGAATCATGAATGGAATCATGAATCATAAATTGAATCATGAATTTAATTATGAATCATGAAATGCATCATGAATCATGAATTGAATCATGAATCATGAATCGAATCCTGAATCATGAATCATGAATTGAATCATGAATTGAATCATGAATCATAAATAATGAATCATGAATTCAATCATGAATCATGAATCATAAATTGAATCTCGAATCATGAATTATGAATCGAATCATGAATCATGAATTGAATCATGAATCATGAATTGAATCATGAATTATGAATCTAATCATGAATCATGAATCATGAATTGAATCATGAATCATAAATCATGAATCATGAATCATAAATCATGAATCGAATCATGAATCATGAATCATGAATCGAATCATGAATCATGAATTGAATCATGAATTGAATCATGAATCATGAATCATTAATCATGAATCAGGAATTGAATCATGAATCATGAATCATGAATCATGAATCATGAATCATGAATTGAATCATGAATCATGAATCATGAATTGAATCTCGAATCATGAATTATGAATCGAATCATGAATCATGAATTGAATCATGAATCATGAATTGAATCATGAATTATGAATCTAATTATGAATCATGAATCATGAATTGAATCATGAATTATGAATCTAATTATGAATCATGAATCATGAATTGAATCATAATTCATGAATCATGAATCGAATCATGAATCATGAATCGAATCATGAGTTGAATCATGAATCATGAACTGAATCATGAATTGAATCATGAATCATGAATCATGAATCATGAATTCAATCATGAATTTAATCATGAATCATGAATCATGAATCAGGAATTCAATCATGAATCATGAATCATGAATCATGAATTCAATCATGAATCATGAATCATGAATTGAATCATGAATTGAATCATGAATCATGAATAATGAATCATGAATTCAATCATGAATCATGAATCATTAATTAAATCTCGAATCATGAATTATGAATCGAATCATGAATCATGAATTGAATCATGAATCATGAATTGAATCATGAATTATGAATCTAATCATGAATCATGAATCAAGAATTGAATCATGAATCATAAATCATGAATCATGAATCATAAATCATGAATCGAATCATGAATCATGAATCATGAATCGAATCATGAATCATGAATTGAATCATGAATTGAATCATGAATCATGAATCATGAATCATGAATCAGGAATTGAATCATGAATCATGAATTATGAATCATGAATTGAATCATGAATCATGAATCATGAATTGAATCTCGAATCATGAATTATGAATCGAATCATGAATCATGAATTGAATCATGAATCATGAATTGAATCATGAATTATGAATCTAAATATGAATCATGAATCATGAATTGAATCATGAATCATAAATCATGAATCATGAATCATAAATCATGAATCGAATCATGAATCATGAATCATGAATCATGAATCGAATCATGAATCATGAATTGAATCATGAATTAATCATGAATCATGAATCATGAATCATGAATCAGGAATTCAATCATGAATCATGAATCATGAATCATGAATCATGAATTGAATCATGAATCATGAATCATGAATTGAATCATGAATTGAATCATGGATTGAATCATGAATCAGGAATTGAATCATGAATCATGAATCATGTATCATGAATTATGAATCATGAATCATGAATCATGAATCATGAATCATGAATCATGAATCGAATTATGAATCATGAATCGAATCATGAATTAAATCATGAATCATAAAAAGAATCATGAATTTAATCATTAATTGAATCATGAATCATGAATTGAATCATGAATCATGACTTGAATCATTAATTTAATCATGAATCATGAATCATGAATCGAATTATGAATCATGAATCGAATCATGAATTAAATCATAAATCATAAAAAGAATCATGAATTTAATCATGAATTGAATCATGAATCATGAATTGAATCATGAATCATGAATTATGAATCTAATAATGAATCATGAATCATGAATCATGAATTAAATCATGAATCATGAATCATGAATCATGAATCGAATCATGAATCATTAATCATGAATTGAATCATGAATCATGAATTGAATCATGAATTGAATCATGAATCATGAATCGAATCATGAATCATAAATCAAATCATGAATTAAATCATGAATCATGAAATGAATAATGAATTGAATCATTAATTGAATCATAAATCATGAATTGAATCATGAATCATAAAATGAATCATTACTTGAATCATGAATCATGAATTGAATCATGAACCATGAATCATTAATCATGAATTGAATCATGAATTGAATCATGAATCATGAATCATGAATCATGAAATGAATCATGAATTAAATCATGAAATGAATCATGAATCATGAATTGAATCATAAATCATTAATCATGAATCATGAATCATGAAACTAATCATGAATCATGAATCATGATTTGAATCATGAATCATGAAACGAATCATGAATCATGAATTGAATCATGATTTATGAATGGAATCATGAATCATGAATGGAATCATGAATCATGAATCGTGAATGGAATCATGAATCATGAATGGAATCATGAATCATGAATGGAATCATGAATCATAAATTGAATCATGAATTTAATTATGAATCATGAAATGCATCATGAATCATGAATTGAATCATGAATCATGAATCGAATCCTGAATCATGAATCATGAATTGAATCATGAATTGAATCATGAATCATGAATAATGAATCATGAATTCAATCATGAATCATGAATCATGAATTGAATCTCGAATCATGAATTATGAATCGAATCATGAATCATGAATTGAATCATGAATCATGAATTGAATCATGAATTATGAATCTAATCATGAATCATGAATCATGAATTGAATCATGAATCATAAATCATGAATCATGAATCATAAATCATGAATTGAATCATGAATCATGAATCATGAATCGAATCATGAATCATGAATTGAATCATGAATTGAATCATGAATCATGAATCATGAATCATGAATCAGGAATTGAATCATGAATCATGAATCATGAATCATGAATCATGAATCATGAATTGAATCATGAATCATGAATCATGAATTGAATCTCGAATCATGAATTATGAATTGAATCATGAATCATGAATTGAATCATGAATCATGAATTGAATCATGAATTATGAATCTAATTATGAATCATGAATCATGAATTGAATCATGAATTATGAATCTAATTATGAATCATGAATCATGAATTGAATCATAATTCATGAATCATGAATCATGAATCGAATCATGAATCATGAATCGAATCATGAGTTGAATCATGAATCATGAACTGAATCATGAATTGAATCATGAATCATGAATCATGAATCATGAATTCAATCATGAATCGAATCATGAATCATGAATCGAATCATGAATCATGAATCGAATCATGAATCATGAATCTTGAATTCAATCATGAATTATGAATTCAATCATGAATTGAATCATGAATCATGAATCGCATCATGAATCATGAATCGAATCATGAATCATGAATCGTGAATTGAATCATGAATCATGAATCATGAATTGAATCATGAATCATGAATCATGAATTGAATCATGAATTGAATCATGAATCATGAATCATGAATCATAAAATGAATCATGAATTAAATCATGAAATGAATCATGAATCATGAATTGAATCATAAATCATTAATCATGAATCATGAATCATGAAACTAATCATGAATCATGAATCATGAATTGAATCATGAATCATGAAACGAATCATGAATCATGAATTGAATCATGATTTATGAATGGAATCATGAATCATGAATCGAATCATGAATCATGAATCATGAATGGAATCATAAATCATGAATGGAATCATGAATCATGAATGGAATCATGAATCATAAATTGAATCATGAATTTAATTATGAATCATGAAATGCATCATGAATCATGAATTGAATCATGAATCATGAATCGTGAATTGAACCATGAATTGAATCATGAATCATGAATAATGAATCATGAATTCATTCATGAATCATGAATCATTAATTAAATCTCGAATCATGAATTATGAATCGAATCATGAATCATGAATTGAATCATGAATCATGAATTGAATCATGAATTATGAATCTAATCATGAATCATGAATCAAGAATTGAATCATGAATCATAAATCATGAATCATGAATCATAAATCATGAATCGAATCATGAATCATGAATTGAATCATGAATTGAATCATGAATCATGAATTGAATCATGAATCATGAATTGAATCATGAATTATGAATCTAATCATGAATCATGAATCAAGAATTGAATCATGAATCATAAATCATGAATCATGAATCATAAATCATGAATCGAATCATGAATCATGAATTGAATCATGAATTGAATCATGAATCATGAATTGAATCATGAATCATGAATCATGAATCATGAATCATGAATCATGAATTGAATCATGAATCATGAATCATGAATTGAATCTCGAATCATGAATTATGAATCGAATCATGAATCATGAATTGAATCATGAATCATGTATTGAATCATGAATTATGAATCTAATTATGAATCATGAATCATGAATTGAATCATGAATCATAAATCATGAATCATGAATCATAAATCATGAATCGAATCATGATTCATGAATCATGAATCATGAATCGAATCATGAATCATGAATTGAATCATGAATTTAATCATGAATCATGAATCATGAATCATGAATCAGGAATTCAATCATGAATCAGGAATTCAATCATGAATCATGAATCATGAATCATGAATCATGAATTGAATCATGAATCATGAATCATGAATTGAATCATGAATTGAATCATGGATTGAATCATGAATCAGGAATTGAATCATGAATCATGAATCATGTATCATGAATTATGAATCATGAATCATGAATCATGAATCATGAATTGAATCATGAATCATGAATCGAATCATGAATCATGAATCGAATCATGAATCATGAATTGAATCATGAATCATGAATCATGAATTGAATCATGAATTGAATCCTGAATCATGAATCTTGAATCATGAATTGAATCATGAATTTAATTATGAATCTATATGAAATGCATCATGAATCATGAATTGAATCATGAATCATGAATCGAATCCTGAATCATAAATCATGAATTGAATCATGAATCATGAATCATGAATTGAATCATGAATTGAATCATGAATCATGAATAATGAATCATGAATTGAATCATGAATCATGAATCATTAATTAAATCTCGAATCATGAATTATGAATCGAATCATGAATCATGAATTGAATCATGAATCATGAATTGATTCATGAATTATGAATCTAATCATGAATCATGAATCAAGAATTGAATCATGAATCATAAATCATGAATTATGAATCTTAAATCATGAATCGAATCATGAATCATGAATCAAATCATGAATTGAATCATGAATTGAATCATGAATCATGAATCATGAATCATGAATCAGGAATTGAATCATGAATCATGAATCATGAATCATGAATCATGAATTGAATCATGAATCATGAATCATGAATTGATTCTCGAATCATGAATTATGAATCGATTCATGAATCATGAATTGAATCATGAATCATGAATTGAATCATGAATTATGAATCTAATTATGAATCATGAATCATGAATTGAATCATGAATCATAAATCATGAATCATGAATCATAAATCATGAATCGAATCATGAATCATGAATCATGAATCGAATCATGAATCATGAATTGAATCATGAATTTAATCATGAATCATGAATCATGAATCATGAATCAGGAATTCAATCATGAATCATGAATCATGAATCATGAATCATGAATTGAATCATGAATCATGAATCATGAATTGAATCATGAATTGAATCATGGATTGAATCATGAATAAGGAATTGAATCATGAATCATGAATCATGTATCATGAATCATGAATCATGAATCACTAATCATGAATCATGAATCATGAATCATGAATTGAATCATGAATCATGAATCATGAATTGAATCATGAATCATGAATCATGAATCATGAATCGAATCATGAATCATGAATCGAATCATGAATTGAATCATGAATCATGAACTGAATCATGAATTGAATCATGAATCATGAATCATGAATCATGAATTCAATCATGAATCGAATCATGAATCATGAATCGAATCATGAATCATGAATCTTGAATTCAATCATGAATTATGAATTCAATCATGAATTGAATCATGAATCATGAATCGCATCATGAATCATGAATCGAATCATGAATCATGAATCATGAATGGAATCATGAATCATGAATGGAATCATGAATCATGAATCGAATCATGAATCATAAATTGAATCATGAATCTAATCATGAATCATGAAATGCATCATGAATTGAATCATGAATCATGAATCGAATCATGAATCATGAATCAAGAATTGAATCATGAATCATAAATCATGAATTATGAATCTTAAATCATGAATCGAATCATGAATCATGAATCAAATCATGAATTGAATCATGAATTGAATCATGAATCATGAATCATGAATCATGAATCAGGAATTGAATCATGAATCATGAATCATGAATCATGAATCATGAATTGAATCATGAATCATGAATCATGAATTGAATCTCGAATCATGAATTATGAATCGATTCATGAATCATGAATTGAATCATGAATCATGAATTGAATCATGAATTATGAATCTAATTATGAATCATGAATCATGAATTGAATCATGAATCATAAATCATGAATCATGAATCATAAATCATGAATCGAATCATGAATCATGAATCATGAATCGAATCATGAATCATGAATTGAATCATGAATTTAATCATGAATCATGAATCATGAATCATGAATCAGGAATTCAATCATGAATCATGAATCATGAATCATGAATCATGAATTGAATCATGAATCATGAATCATGAATTGAATCATGAATTGAATCATGGATTGAATCATGAATAAGGAATTGAATCATGAATCATGAATCATGTATCATGAATCATGAATCATGAATCACTAATCATGAATCATGAATCATGAATCATGAATTGAATCATGAATCATGAATCATGAATTGAATCATGAATCATGAATCATGAATCATGAATCGAATCATGAATCATGAATCGAATCATGAATTGAATCATGAATCATGAACTGAATCATGAATTGAATCATGAATCATGAATCATGAATCATGAATTCAATCATGAATCGAATCATGAATCATGAATCGAATCATGAATCATGAATCTTGAATTCAATCATGAATTATGAATTCAATCATGAATTGAATCATGAATCATGAATCGCATCATGAATCATGAATCGAATCATGAATCATGAATCATGAATGGAATCATGAATCATGAATGGAATCATGAATCATGAATCGAATCATGAATCATAAATTGAATCATGAATCTAATCATGAATCATGAAATGCATCATGAATTGAATCATGAATCATGAATCGAATCATGAATCATGAATCGAATCATAAATTGAATCATGAATCATGAACTGAATCATGAATTGAATCATGAATCATGAATCATGAATCATGAATTCAATCATGAATCGAATCATGAATCATGAATTGAATCATGAATCATGAATCTTGAATTCAATCATGAATTATGAATTGAATCATGAATTGAATCATGAATCATGAATCGCATCATGAATCATGAATCAAATCATGAATCATGAATCATGAATCATGAATGGAATCATAAATCATGTATGGAATCATGAACCATGAATGGAATCATGAATCATGAATCGAATCATGAATCATAAATTGAATCATGAATCTAATCATGAATCATGAAATGCATCATGAATCATGAATTGAATCATGAATCATGAATCGAATCATGAATCATGAATCGAATCATGAATCATGAATTGAATCATGAATCATGAATCATGAATTAAATCATGAATCATGAATTGAATCATGAATTGAATCCTGAATCATGAATCTTGAATCATGAATTGAATAATGAAACATGAATCATGAATTGAATCTCGAATCATGATTTATGAATCGAATCATGAATCATGAATTGAATCATGTATCATGAATTGAATCATGAATCATGAATTATGAATCTAATCATGAATCATGAATCATGAATCATGAATTGAATCATGAATCATGAATCATTAATTGAATCATGAATCGAATCATGAATCATGAATCATGAATCGAATCATGAATCATGAATTAAATCATGAATTGAATCATGAATCACGAATCATGAATCATGAATCAGGAATTCAATCATGAATCATGAATCATGAATCATGAATCATGAATTGAATCATGAATCATGAATCATGAATTGAATCATGAATTGAATCATGGATTGAATCATGAATCAGGAATTGAATCATGAATCATGAATCATGAATTATGAATCATGAATCATGAATCATGAATCATGAATTGAATCATGAATCATGAATCATGAATTGAATCATGAATCTAATCATGAATCATGAATCGAATCATGAGTTGAATCATGAACTGAATCATGAATTGAATCATGAATCATGAATCATGAATTCAATCATGAATCGAATCATGAATCATGAATCGAATCATGAATCATGAATCTTGAATTCAATCATGAATTATGAATTCAATCATGAATTGAATCATGAATCATGAATCGCATCATGAATCATGAATCGAATCATGAATAATGAATCGAATCATGAATTGAATCATGAATCATTAATCATGAATCATGAATCATGAAACTAATCATGAATCATGAATCATGAATTGAATCATGAATCATGAAACAAATCATGAATCATGAATTGAATCATGATTTATGAATGGAATCATGAATCATGAATCAAATCATGAATCATGAATCATGAATGGAATCATAAATCATGAATGGAATCATGAATCATGAATGGAATCATGAATCATGAATGGAATCATGAATCATGAATGGAATCATGAATCATGAATTGAAACATGAATCATGAATTGAATCCTGAATCATGAATCGAATCATGAATCATGAATTGAATCATGAATCATGAATCATGAATTGAATCATGAATTGAATCATGAATCATGAATAATGAATCATGAATTGAATCATGAATCATGAATCATGAATTGAATCATGAATCATAAATCATGAATCATGAATCATAAATCATGAATCGAATCATGAATCATGAATCGAATCATGAATTGAATCATGAATTGAATCATGAATCATGAATCATGAATCAGGAATTCAATCATGAATCATGAATCATGAATCATGAATCATGAATCATGAATTGAATTATGAATCATGAATCATGAATTATGAATCATGAATCATGAATCATGAATCATGAATCATGAATTGAATCATGAATCTTGAATCATGAATCGAATCATGAATCATGAATCATGAATGGAATCATAAATCATGAATGGAATCATGAATCATGAATGGAATCATGAATCATGAATGGAATCATGAATCATGAATCGAATCATGAATCATAAATTGAATCATGAATCTAATCATGAATCATGAAATGCATCATGAATCATGAATTGAATCATGAATCATGAATCGAATCATGAATCATGAATCGAATCATGAATCATGAATCGAATCATGAATCATGAATCATGAATTGAATCATGAATTGAATCCTGAATCATGAATCTTGAATCATGAATTGAATCATGAATCATGAATCATGAATTGAATCTCGAATCATGAATTATGAATCGAATCATGAATCATGAATTGAATCATGTATCATGAATTGAATCATGAATCATGAATTATGAATCTAATCATGAATCATGAATCATGAATCATGAATTGAATCATAAATCATGAATCATGAATCATAAATCATGAATCGAATCATGAATCATGAATCATGAATCGAATCATGAATCATGAATCGAATCATGAATTGAATCTTGAATCATGAATCATGAATCAGGAATTCAATCATGAATCATGAATCATGAATCATGAATTGAATCATGAATCATGAATCATGAATTGAATCATGAATTGAATCATGGATTGAATCATGGATTGAATCATGAATCAGGAATTGAATCATGAATCATGAATCATGAATCATGAATTATGAATCATGAATCATGAATCATGAATCATGAATCATGAATTGAATCATGATTTATGAATCATGAATTGAATCATGAATCATGAATCATGAATCATAAATCATGAATCGAATCATGAATCATGAATCGAATCATGAATTGAATCATGAATCATGAACTGAATCATGAATTGAATCATGAATCATGAATCATGAATCATGAATTCAATCATGAATCGAATCATGAATCATGAATCGAATCATGAATCATGAATCTTGAATTCAATCATGAATTATGAATTCAATCATGAATTGAATCATGAATCATGAATCGCATCATGAATCATGAATCATGAATCATGAATGGAATCATAAATCATGAATGGAATCATGAATCATGAATGGAATCATGAATCATGAATGGAATCATAAATCATGAATCGAATCATGAATCATAAATTGAATCATGAATCTAATCATGAATCATGAAATGCATCATGAATCATGAATTGAATCATGAATCATGAATTGAATCATGAATCATGAATCGAATCATGAATCATGAATCTTGAATTCAATCATGAATTATGAATTCAATCATGAATTGAATCATGAATCATGAATCGCATCATGAATCATGAATCATGAATCATGAATGGAATCATAAATCATGAATGGAATCATAAATCATGAATTGAATCATGAATCATGAATCATGAATCATAAATCATGAATCGAATCATGAATCATGAATCGAATCATGAATTGAATCATGAATCATGAACTGAATCATGAATTGAATCATGAATCATGAATCATGAATCATGAATTCAATCATGAATCGAATCATGAATCATGAATCGAATCATGAATCATGAATCTTGAATTCAATCATGAATTATGAATTCAATCATGAATTGAATCATGAATCATGAATCGCATCATGAATCATGAATCATGAATCATGAATGGAATCATAAATCATGAATGGAATCATGAATCATGAATGGAATCATGAATCATGAATGGAATCATAAATCATGAATCGAATCATGAATCATAAATTGAATCATGAATCTAATCATGAATCATGAAATGCATCATGAATCATGAATTGAATCATGAATCATGAATTGAATCATGAATCATGAACTGAATCATGAATTGAATCATGAATCATGAATCATGAATCATGAATTCAATCATGAATCGAATCATGAATCATGAATCGAATCATGAATCATGAATCTTGAATTCAATCATGAATTATGAATTCAATCATGAATTGAATCATGAATCATGAATCGCATCATGAATCATGAATCATGAATCATGAATGGAATCATAAATCATGAATGGAATCATGAATCATGAATGGAATCATGAATCATGAATGGAATCATAAATCATGAATCGAATCATGAATCATAAATTGAATCATGAATCTAATCATGAATCATGAAATGCATCATGAATCATGAATTGAATCATGAATCATGAATCGAATCATGAATCATGAATCGAATCATGAATCATGAATTGAATAATGAATCATGAATCATGCATTGAATCATGAATTGAATCCTGAATCATGAATCTTGAATCATGAATTGAATCATGAATCATGATTCATGAATTGAATCTCGAATCATGAATTATGAATCGAATCATGAATCATGAATTGAATCATGTATCATGAATTGAATCATGAATCATGAATTATGAATCTAATCATGAATCATGAATCATGAATCATGAATTGAATCATGAATCATAAATCATGAATCATGAATCATAAATCATAAATCGAATCATGAATCATGAATCATGAATCGAATCATGAATCATGAATTGAATCATGAATTGAATCATGAATCATGAATCATGAATTATGAATCATGAATCATGAATCATGAATCATGAATCATGAATTGAATCATAATTCATGAATCATGAATCATGAATCGAATCATGAATCATGAATCGAATCATGAGTTGAATCCTGAATCATGAACTGAATCATGAATTTAATCATGAATCATGAATTCAATCATGAATCGAATCATGAATCATGAATCGAATCATGAATCATGAATCGAATCATGAATCATGAATCTTGAATTCAATCATGAATTATGAATTCAATCATGAATTGAATCATGAATCATGAATCGCATCATGAATCATGAATCGAATCATGAATCATGAATCGTGAATTGAATCATGAATCATTAATCATGAATTGAATCATGAATTGAATCATGAATCATGAATCATAAAATGAATCATGAATTAAATCATGAAATGAATCATGAATCATGAATTGAATCATAAATCATTAATCATGAATCATGAATCATGAAACTAATCATGAATCATGAATCATGAATTGAATCATGAATCATGAAACGAAATATGAATCATGAATTGAATCATGATTTATGAATGGAATCATGAATCATGAATCGAATCATGAATCATGAATCGAATCATGAATCATGAATCATGAATGGAATCATGAATCATAAATTGAATCATGAATCTAATCATGAATCATGAAATGCATCATGAATCATGAATTGAATCATGAATCATGAATCGAATCATGAATCATGAATCGAATCATGAATCATGAATTGAATCATGAATCATGAATCATGCATTGAATCATGAATTGAATCCTGCATCATGAATCTTGAATCATGAATTGAATCATGAATCATGATTCATGAATTGAATCTCGAATCATGAATAATTATGAATCGAATCATGAATCATGAATTGAATCATGTATCATGAATTGAATCATGAATCATGAGTTATGAATCTAATCATGAATCATGAATCAAGAATCATGAATTGAATCATGAATCATAAATCATGAATCATGAATCATAAATCATGAATCGAATCATGAATCATGAATCGAATCATGAATCATGAATTGAATCATGAATTGAATCATGAATCATGAATCATGAATCAGGAATTCAATCATGAATCATGAATCATGAATTATGAATCATGAATCATGAATCATGAATCATGAATCATGAATTGAATCATAATTCATGAATCATGAATCATGAATCGAATCATGAATCATGAATCGAATCATGAGTTGAATCATGAATCATGAACTGAATCATGAATTTAATCATGAATCATGAATCATGAATCATGAATTCAATCATGAATCGAATCATGAATCATGAATCGAATCATGAATCATGAATCGAATCATGAATCATGAATCTTGAATTCAATCATGAATTATGAATTCAATCATGAATTGAATCATGAATCATGAATCGCATCATGAATCATGAATCGAATCATGAATCATGAATCGTGAATTGAATCATGAATCATTAATCATGAATTGAATCATGAATTGAATCATGAATCATAAAATGAATCATAATTTAAATCATGAAATGAATCATGAATCATGAATTGAATCATAAATCATTAATCATGAATCATGAATCATGAAACTAATCATGAATCATGAATCATGAATTGAATCATGAATCATGAAACGAAATATGAATCATGAATTGAATCATGATTTATGAATGGAATCATGAATCATGAATCGAATCATGAATCATGAATCGAATCATGAATCATGAATCATGAATGGAATCATAAATCATAAATGGAATCATGAATCATGAATGGAATCATGAATCATGAATGGAATCATGAATCATAAATTGAATCATGAATTTAATTATGAATCATGAAATGCATCATGAATCATGAATTGAATCATGAATCATGAATCGAATCCTGAATCATGAATCATGAATTGAATCATGAATCATGAATCATGAATTGAATCATGAATTGAATCATGAATCATGAATAATGAATCATGAATTCAATCATGAATCATGAATCATGAATTGAATCTCGAATCATGAATTATGAATCGAATCATGAATCATGAATTGAATCATGAATCATGAATTGAATCATGAATTTATCATGAATCATGAATCATGAATCATGAATCAGGAATTGAATCATGAATCATGAATCATGAATCATGAATCATGAATCATGAATTGAATCATGAATCATGAATTGAATCTCGAATCATGAATCATGAATCGAATCATGAATCATGAATTGAATCATGAATCATGAATTGAATCATGAATTATGAATCTAATTATGAATCATGAATCATGAATTGAATCATGAATCATAAATCATGAATCATGAATCATAAATCATGAATCGAATCATGAATCATGAATCATGAATCGAATCATGAATCATGAATTGAATCATGAATTGAATCATGAATCATGAATCATGAATCATAAATCAGGAATTCAATCATGAATTGAATCATGAATCATGAATCATGAATCATAAATCAGGAATTCAATCATGAATCATGAATCATGAATCATGAATCATGAATTGAATCATGAATCATGAATCATGAATTGAATCATGAATTGAATCATGAATCATGAATCATGAATCAGGAATTCAATCATGAATCATGAATCATGAATCATGAATCATGAATTGAATCATGAATTGAATCATGAATCATGAATCATGAATTGAATCATAAATCATGAATCATGAATCATGAATCGAATCATGAATCATGAATCGAATCATGAATTGAATCATGAATCATGAACTGAATCATGAATTGAATCATGAATCATGAATCATGAATCATGAATTCAATCATGAATCGAATCATGAATCATGAATCGAATCATGAATCATGAATCTTGAATTCAATCATGAATTATGAATTCAATCATGAATTGAATCATGAATCATGAATCGCATCATGAATCATGAATCGAATCATGAATCATGAATCATGAATGGAATCATAAATCATGAATGGAATCATGAATCATGAATGGAATCATGAATCATGAATGGAATCATGAATCATAAATTGAATCATGAATCTAATCATGAATCATGAAATGCATCATGAATCATGAATTGAATCATGAATCATGAATCGAATCATGAATTATGAATCGAATCATGAATTGAATCATGAATCATGAACTGAATCATGAATTGAATCATGAATCATGAATCATGAATCATGAATTCAATCATGAATCGAATCATGAATCATGAATCGAATCATGAATCATGAATCTTGAATTCAATCATGAATTATGAATTCAATCATGAATTGAATCATGAATCATGAATCGCATCAGGAATCATGAATCGAATCATGAATCATGAATCATGAATGGAATCATAAATCATGAATGGAATCATGAATCATGAATCGAATCATGAATCATGAATGGAATCATGAATCATGAATCATAAATTGAATCATGAATCTAATCATGAATCATGAAATGCATCATGAATCATGAATTGAATCATGAATCATGAATCGAATCATGAATCATGAATCGAATCATGAATCATGAATTGAATCATGAATCATGAATCATGAATTGAATCATGAATTGAATCCTGAATCATGAATCTTGAATCATGAATTGAATCATGAATCATAAATCATGAATTGAATCTCGAATCATGAATTATGAATCGAATCATGAATCATGAATTGAATCATGTATCATGAATTGAATCATGAATCATGAATTATGAATCTAATCATGAATCATGAATCATGAATCATAAATCATGAATCATGAATCGAATCATGAATCATGAATTGAATCATGAATCGAATCATGAATCATGAATCATGAATCATGAATCAGGAATTGAATCATGAATCATGAATCATGAATCATGAATCATGAATTGAATCATGAATCATGAATCATGAATTGAATCATGAATTGAATCATGAAATGAATCATTAATTGAATCATGAATCATGAATTGAATCATGAACCATGAATCATTAATCATGAATTGAATCATGAACCATGAATCATTAATCATGAATCATGAAATGAATCATGAATTAAATCATGAAATGAATCATGAATCATGAATTGAATCATAAATCATTAATCATGAATCATGAATCATGAAACTAATCATGAATCATGAATCATGAATTGAATCATGATTTATGAATGGAATCATGAATCGAATCATGAATCATGAATCATGAATGGAATCATAAATCATGAATGGAATCATGAATCATGAATGAAATCATGAATCATGAATCAAATCATGAATCATAAATTGAATCATGAATTTAATCATGAATCATGAAATGCATCATAAATCATGAATTGAATCATGAATCATGAATCGAATCATGAATCATGAATCATGAATCATGAATCATGAATAATGAATTGAATCATGAATTGAATCATGAATTGAATCATGAATCATGAATCATGAATAATGAATTGAATCATGAATCATGAATCATGAATTGAATCATGAATCATGAATTATGAATCTAATCATGAATCATGAATCATGAATCATGAATTGAATCATGAATCATAAATCATGAATCATGAATCATAAATCATGAATCGAATCATGAATCATGAATCATGAATCGAATCATGAATCATGAATTGAATCATGAATTGAATCATGAATCATGAATCATGAATCATGAATTGAATCATGAATCATGAATCATGAATTGAATCATGAATTGAATCATGAATTGAATCATGAATCATGAATTGAATCATGAATCATGAATCATGAATTGAATCATGAATAATGAATCATGAATCATGAATCGAATCATGAATCATGAATCGAATAATGAATTGAATCATGAATCATGAACTGAATCATGAATTGAATCATGAATCATGAATCATGAATTCAATCATGAATCATGAATCGAATCATGAATCATGAATCATGAATTCAATCATGAATAATGAATTCAATCATGAATTGAATCATGAATCATGAATCGAATCATGAATAATGAATCGAATCATGAATTGAATCATGAATCATGAATCATGAATTGAATTATGAAACATGAATCGAATCATGAATCATGAATCATGAATCATGAATTGAATCATAAATCATGAATCATGAATCGAATCATGAATCATGAATTAAATCATGAATCTTGAATCGAATCATGAATCATGAATCGAATCATGAATCATGAATTGAATCATGAATCATGAATCATAAAATGAATCATGAATTTAATCATGAAATGAATTATGAATCATTAATTGAATCATGAATCATGAATCTTAATTTGAATCATAAATCATGAATCATGAATTAAAATATGAATCTTGAACTGAATCATGAATTAAATCATGAATCATGAAATGAATCATGAATTGAATCATAAATCTTGAAATGAATTATTAATTTAATCATGAATCATGAATTGAATCATGAAACATGAATCATGAATCATGAATTGAATTATGAATCATGAATCGAATCATGAATCATGAATCGAATCATGAATTAAATCATGAATCATAAAAAGAATCATGAATTGAATCATTAATTAAATCATGAATCATGAATTGAATCATTAATTTAATCATGAATCATGAATTGAATCATGAACCATGAATCATGAATCATGAATTGAATTATGAATCATGAATCGAATCATGAATCATGAATCATGAATTGAATCATGAATTGAATCATGAATCATGAATTGAATCATGAATCATGAATTGAATCATGAATCATGAATTGAATCATGAATTGAATCATGAATCATGAATCGAATCATGAATCAGGAATTGAATCATGAATCATGAATCATGAATCATGAATTATAAATCATGAATCATGAATTGAATCATGAATCATGAATCATGAATCATGAATTGAATCATGAATCATGAATCGAATTATGAATCAGGAATTGAATCATGAATCATGAATCATGAATCAAGAATCATGAATCGAATCATGAATCATGAATCATGAATTGAATCATGAATCATGAATCATAAATTGAATCAATAATCATGAACTGAATCATGAATTGAATCATGAATCATGAATCATGAAATGAATTATGAATTCAATCATGAATCGAATCATGAATCGTGAATCGAATCATGAATCATGAATTGAATCATGAATCATGAATTGTATCATGAAATGAATCATGAATTGAATCATGAATCATGAAATGAATCATGAATCATGAATTGAATCATGAATCGAATCATGAATCGTGAATCGAATCATGAATCATGAATTGAATCATGAATCATGAATTGTATCATGAATTGAATCATGAATCGAATCATGAATCATGAATTGAATTATGAATCATGAATCGAATCATGAATCATGAATCATGAATTGAATCATGAATTGAATCATAAATCATGAATCATGAATTATGAATTGAATCATAAATCATGAATCATGAACTAAATCATGAATTGAATCATGAATCATGAAATGAATCATAAATCATGAATCATGAATTATGAATTGAATCATAAATCATGAATCATGAACTAAATCATGAATTGAATCATGAATCATGAAATTAATCATGAATCGAATTATGAATCATGAATCGAATCATGAATCATGAATTGAATCCTGAATCATGAATTGAATCATGAATCATGAATTATGAATCATGAATTGAATCATGAATTGAATCATGAATCATGAATCGAATCATGAATCATGAATTGAATCATGAATCATGAATCGAATCATGAATCATGATTTGAATCATGAATCATGAAGTGAATCATGAATTGAATCATGAATCATGAATCGAATCATGAATCATGATTTGAATCATGAATCATGAAGTAAATCATGAATTGAATCATGAATTGAATCATGAATCATAAATCGAATCATGAATCATGAACTGAATCCTGAATCATGAATTGAATCATGAATCATGAATTATGAATCTAATCATGAATCATGAATCATGAATCATGAATCATGAATTCAATCATGAAATGAATCATGAAATGAATCATGAATTGAATCATGAATCATGAATTGAATCATGAATCATGAATTATGAATCGAATCATGAATCATTAGTCATGAATTGAATCATGGATTGAATCAAGAATCATGAATCGTGAATTAAATCATGAATCATGAATTGGATCATGAAATGAATCATGAATCATGAAATGAATCATGAATTTAATCATGAAATGAATCATGAATCATTAATTGAATCATGAATCATGAACTGAATCATGAATTGAATCATGAATCATGAATCATGAAATGAATCATGAATCATAAATCGAATCATGAATCATGAATTGAATCATGAATCATGAATCGAATCATGAATCATGAATTGAGTCATGAATCATGAATCATGAATCATGAATCATGAATCAAATCATGAATCATGAATCATGAATTGATTCATGAATCATGAATTGAATCATGAATCATGAATCATGAAATTAATCATGAATTAAATAATGAAATGAATCATGAATCATGAGTCATGAATTGAATCATGAATCATGAATCAAATAATGAATCAAGAATCATGAATCATGAATCAAATCATGAATCATGAATTGAATCATAAATCATGAATCATGAATCATGAATTGAATCATGAATCATGAAACGAATCATGAATCATGAATTGAATCATGATTTATGAATCGAGTCATGAATCATGAATCGAATCATGAATCATGAATCATGACTTGAATCATGAATCATGAATCATGAATCGAATCATGAATCATGAATCGAATCATGAATTGAATAATGAATCATGAAATGAATCATGAATCATGAATTGAATCATGAATAATGAATCGAATCATGAATTATGACTCGAATCATGAATCATGAATTGAATCATGAATCATGCATTAAATCATGAATCATGAATTGAATCATGAATTGAATCATGAATCATTAATCATAAATCATGAATTGAATCATGAATCATGATTTGAATCATGTATCATGAATTGAATCATGAATCATGAATTGAATCATTAATTGAATCATGAATCATGAATCATGAAATGAATCATGAATCATGAATCGAATCATGAATCATGAATCATGAATTATGAATCATGAATTGAATCATGAATCATGAATCATGAATCATGAATCGAATCATGAATCATGAATCATGAATTCAATCATGAATCATGAATTCAATCATGAATTAAATCATGAATTAAATCATGAATTAAATCATGAATCATGAATCGAATCATGAATCATGAATCGAATCATGAATCATGAATCGTGAATCGAATCATGAATCATGAATCGTGAATTGAATCATGAATCATGAACTGAATCATGAATTGAATCATGAATTATGAAATGAATCTTGAATCATGAATTGTATCATGAATCGAATCATGAATCATGAATTAAATCATGAAATAAATCATGAATTGAATCATGAATCGAATCATGAATCATGAATTGAATCATGAATCATGAATTGAATCATGAATCATGAATCAAATCATGAATTAAATCATGAATCATGAAATGAATCATGAATTGAATCATAAATTGAATCATGAATCATGAATTGAATCATGAAATGAATCATTAATTGAATTATGAATCATGACATGAATCATGAATCATGAATTGCATCATGAACCATGAATCATGAATCATGAATTGAATCATGAATCATGAATCGAATCATGAATCATTAATCATGAATTGAATCATGGATTGAATCAAGAATCATGAATCGTGAATTAAATCATGAATCATGAATTGGATCATGAAATGAATCATGAATCATGAAATGAATCATGAATTTAATCATGAAATGAATCATGAATCATTAATTGAATCATGAATCATGAACTGAATCATGAATTGAATCATGAATCATGAATCATGAAATGAATCATGAATCATAAATCGAATCATGAATCATGAATTGAATCATGAATCATGAATCGAATCATGAATCATGAATTGAGTCATGAATGATGAATCATGAATCATGAATCAAATCATGAATCATGAATCATGAATTGATTCATGAATCATGAATTGAATCATGAATCATGAATCATGAAATTAATCATGAATTAAATAATGAAATGAATCATGAATCATGAGTCATGAATTGAATCATGAATCATGAATCAAATCATGAATCAAGAATCATGAATCATGAATCAAATCATGAATCATGAATTGAATCATAAATCATGAATCATGAATCATGAATTGAATCATGAATCATGAAACGAATCATGAATCATGAATTGAATCATGAATCATGAAACGAATCATGAATCATGAATTGAATCATGAATCATGAAACGAATCATGAATTATGAAATGAATCATGAATCATGAATTGAATCATGAATAATGAATCGAATCATGAATCATGACTCGAATCATGAATCATGGATTGAATCATGAATCATGCATTAAATCATGAATCATGAATTGAATCATGAATTGAATCATGAATCATTAATCATAAATCATGAATTGAATCATGAATCATGAATTGAATCATTAATTGAATCATGAATCATGAATCATGAAATGAATCATGAATCATGAATCGAATCATGAATCATGAATCATGAATTATGAATCATGAATTGAATCATGAATCATGAATCGAATCATGAATCATGAATCATGAATTCAATCATGAATCATGAATTCAATCATGAATTAAATCATCAATTAAATCATGAATTAAATCATGAATCATGAATCGAATCATGAATCATGAATCGAATCATGAATCATGAATTGTGAATCGAATCATGAATCATGAATCGTGAATTGAATCATGAATCATGAACTGAATCATGAATTGAATCATGAATTATGAAATGAATCTTGAATCATGAATTGTATCATGAATCGAATCATGAATCATGAATTGAATCATGAATCGAATCATGAATCATGAATTGAATCATGAATCATGAATCATAAATCATGAATCATGAATCATAAATCATGAATCATGAATTAAATCATGAATCATAAATCGAATCATGATTAATGAATCATGAATCATGAATCATGAATTGAATCATGAATCATGAATCATGAATCGAATCATGAATCATGAATTAAATCATGAATCTTGAATCGAATCATAAATCATGAATCATGAATCATGAATTGAATCATGAATCATGAATCGAATCATGAATCATGAATCATGAATCATCAATTGAATCATGAATCATAAATCATGAATCGAATCATGAATCATGAATTAAATCATCAATCTTGAATCGAATCATGAATCATGAATCGAATCATGAATCATGAATTGAATCATGAATCATGAATCATAAAATGAATCATGAATTTAATCATGAAATGAATTATGAATCATTAATTGAATCATAAATCATGAATCATGAATTAAATCATGAATCATGAACTGAATCATGAAATAAATCATGAATCATGAAATGAATCATGAATTGAATCACAAATCTTGAAATGAATAATTAATTTAATCATGAATCATGAATTAAATCATGAAACATGAATCATGAATCATGAATTAAATTATGAATCATGAATCGAATCATGAATCATGAATCATGAATTGAATCATGAATTGAATCATGAATCATGAATTGAATCATGAATTGAATCATGAATCATGAATCAAATCATGAATCAGGAATTGAATCATGAATCATAAATTATAAATCATGAATCATGAATTATAAATCATGAATCATGAATCGAATCATGAATCATGAATTGAATCATTAAATGAATCATGAATTGAATTATGAATCATGAATCGAATCATGAATCATGAATCATGACTTGAATCATGAATTGAATCATGAATCATGAATTGAATCATGAATCATGAATCGAATCATGATTCAGGAATTGAATCATGAATCATGAATCATGAATCATGAATTATAAATCATGAATCATGAATTGAATCATGAATCATGAATCATGAATTGAATCATAAATTGAATCATGAATCATGAATTGAATCATGAATCATTAATCATGAATTGAATCATGAATCGAATTATGAATCAGGAATTGAATCATGAATCATGAATCATGAATCATCAATCGAATCATGAATCATGAATCATAAATTGAATCATTAATCATGAACTGAATCATGAATTGAATCATGAATCATAAATTGAATCATTAATCATGAACTGAATCATGAATTGAATCATGAATCATGAATCATGAAATGAATCATGAATTCAATCATGAATTGAATAATGAATCGTGAATCGAATCATGAATCGTGAATCGAATCATGAATCATGAATTGAATCATGATTCATGAATTGTATCATGAAATGAATCATGAATTGAATCATGAATCATGAATCATGAATTCAATAATGAATTGAATCATGAATCGTGAATCGAATCATGAATCATGAATTGAATCATGAATCATGAATTGTATCATGAAATGAATTATGAATTGAATCATGAATCATGAATCGAATCATGAATCAGGAATTGAATCATGAATCATGAATCATGAATCATGAATCATGAATTATAAATCATGAATCATGAATTGAATCATGAATCTTGAATCATGAATTGAATCATGAATCATAATTCGAATTATGAATCAGGAATTGAATCATGAATCATGAATCATGAATCATGAATCGAATCATGAATCATGAATCATAAATTGAATCATTAATCATGAACTGAATCATGAATTGTATCATGAATCATGAATCATGAAATGAATCATGAATCATGAATTCAATCATGAATCGAATCATGAATCGTGAATCGAATCATGAATCATGAATTGAATCATTAATCATGAATTGTATCATGAAATGAATCATGAATTGAATCATGAATCATGAATCGAATCATGAATCATGAATTGAAACATGAATCATGAATCAAATCATGAATCATGATTCATGAATTGAATCATGAATCATGAATTGAATCATGAATCATGAATTGAATCATGAATTGAATCATGAATCATAAATCATGAAATGAATCATGAATTAAATCATGAAATAAATCATGAATCATGAATTGAATCATGAATTATGAAATGAATCATGAATTGATTCATGAATTGAATGATGAATCATGAATTGAATCATGAATCATGAATCGTGAATTGAATCATGAATCATGAATTGAATCATGAATCATGAATTATGAATCTTTTTATGAATCATGAATCATGAATTCATTCATGAATCATGAATCATAAATCATGAATCGAATCATGAATCATGAATCGAATCATGAATTGAATCATGAATCATGAATTGAATCATGAATCATGAATCATGAATCATGAATTATAAATCATGAATCATGAATTGAATCATGAATCTTGAATCATGAATTGAATCATGAATCATGAATCGAATTATGAATCAGGAATTGAATCATGAATCATGAATCATGAATCATGAATTGAATCATGAATCATGAATTGTATCATGAAATGAATCATGAATTGAATCATGAATCATGAATCGAATCATGAATCAGGAATTGAATCATGAATCATGAATCATGAATCATGAATTATAAATCATGAATCATGAATTGAATCATGAATCTTGAATCATGAATTGAATCATTAATCATGAACTGAATCATGAAATGAATCATGAATCATGAATCATAAAATGAATCATGAATCATGAATTCAATCATGAATCGAATCATGAATCGTGAATCGTATCATGAATCATGAATTGAATCATAAATCATGAATTGTATCATGAAATGAATCATGAATTGAATTATGAATCATGAATCGAATCATGAATCATGAATTGAAACATGAATCATGAATCAAATCATGAATCATGAATCATGAATTGAATCATGAATCATGAATTGAATCATGAATTGAATCATGAATCATAAATCATGAAATGAATCATGAATTAAATCATGTAATAAATCATGAATCATGAATTAAATCATGAATTATTAAAAATGAATCATTAATTGATTCATGAATTGAATGATGAATCATGAATTGAATCATCAATCATGATTCGTGAATTGAATCATGAATCATGAATCGTGAATTGAATCATGAATCATGAATTGAATCATGAATCATGAATTATGAATCTTTTCATTCTTCATGAATCATAAATCGAATCATGAATCATGAATCGAATCATGAATTGAATCATGAATCATGAATTGAATCATGAATCATGAATTATAAATCATGAATCAAATCATGGTTCATGAATCATGAATTGAATCATGAATCATGAATTGAAACATGAATTGAATCATGAATCATGAATCATCAAATGAATCATGAATTAAATCATGAAATGAATCATGAATCATGAATTGAATCATGAATTATGAAATGAATCATGAATTGAATCATGAATTGATTCATGAATCATGAATTGAATTATGAATCATGAATTGAATCATGAATCATAGATTATGAATCTAATCATGAATCCTGAATTGAATCATGAATCATGAATCATGACTCGAATCATGAATCATGAATCGAATCATGAATCATGAATTAAATCATGAATTGAATCATGAATCATGAATCATGAAATGAATCATGAATCATGAATTCAATCATGAATCGAATCATGAATCGTGAATCGAATCATGAATCATGAATTAAATCATTAATCATGAATTGTATCATGAAATGAATCATGAATTGAATCATGAATCATGAATCGAATCATGACTCATGAATTGAAACATGAATCATGAATCAAATCATGAATCATGAATCATGAATTGAATCATGAATCATGAATTGAATCATGAATTGAATCATGAATCATAAATCATGAAATGAATCATGAATTAAATCATGAAATAAATCATGAATCATGAATTGAATGATGAATTATGAAATGAATCATTAATTGATTCATGAATTGAATGATGAATCATGAATTGAATTATGAATCATGAATCGAATCATGAATCATGAATCGTGAATCGTGAATTGAATCATGAATCATGAATTGAATCATGAATCATGAATTATGAATCTTTTCATGAATCATGGATCATGAATTCATTCATGAATCATGAATCATGAATCATGAATCGAATCATGAATCATGAATCGAATCATGAATTGAATCATGAATCATGAATTGAATCATGAATCATGAATTATAAATCATGAATCAAATCATGAATCATGAATCGAATCATGAATCATGAGTCGAATCATGAATTGAATCATGAATCATGAATTGAATCATGAATCATGAATTATAAATCATGAATCAAATCATGAATCATGAATCATGAATTGAATCATGAATCATGAATTGAAACATGATATGAATCATGAATCATGAATCATGAAATGAATCATGAATTAAATCATGAAATGAATCATGAATCATGAATTATGAAATGAATCATGAACTGAATCATGAATTGAGTCATGAATCATGAATTGAATTATGAATCATGAATTGAATCATGAATCATGAATCATGACTCGAATCATGAATCATGAATCGAATCATGAATCATGAATTAAATCATGAATTAATTCATGACTCATAAAAAGAATCATGAATTGAATCATTAATTTAATCATGAATCATGAATTGAATCATGAACCATGAATCACGAATCATGAATTGAATTATGAATCATGAATCGAATCATGAATCATGAATCATGAATTGAATCATGAATTGAATTATAAATCATGAATCATGAATTATGAATTGAATCATAAATCATGAATCATGAACTAAATTATGAATTGAATCATGAATCATGAAATGAATCATGGATCGAATCATGAATCATGAATCGAATCATGAATCGAATCATGAATTATGAATTGAATCATGAATTGAATCATGAATCATGAATCATGAAATGAATCATGAATTGTGAATCGAATCATGAATCATGAATCGAATCATGAATCATGAATTGAATCATGAATCATGAATTGAAACATGAATTGAATCATGAATCATGAATCATGAAATGAATCATGAATTAAATCATGAAATGAATCATGAATCATGAATTAAATCATGAATTATGAAATGAATCATGAATTGAATCATGAATTGAGTCATGAATCATGAATTGAATTATGAATCATGAATTGAATCATGAATCATAGATTATGAATCTAATCATGAATCCTGAATTGAATCATGAATCATGAATCATGACTCGAATCATGAATCATGAATCGAATCATGAATCATGAATTAAATCATGAATTGAATCATGAATCATGAATCATGAAATGAATCATGAATCATGAATTCAATCATGAATCGAATCATGAATCGTGCATTGAATCATGAATTATGAATTAAATCATTATTCATGAATTGTATCATGAAATGAATCATGAATTGAATCATGAATCATGAATCGAATCATGAATCATGAATTGAAACATGAATCATGAATCAAATCATGAATCATGAATCATGAATTGAATTATGAATCATGAATTGAATCATGAATTGAATCATGAATCATAAATCATGAAATGAATCATGAATTAAATCATGAAATAAATCATGAATCATGAATTGAATCATGAATTATGAAATGAATCATTAATTGATTCATGAATTGAATGATGAATCATGAATTGAATTATGAATCATGAATCGAATCATGAATCATGAATCGTGAATCGTGAATTGAATCATGAATCATGAATTGAATCATGAATCATGAATTATGAATCTTTTCATGAATCATGAATCATGAATTCATTCATGAATCATGAATCATGAATTATGAATCGAATCATGAATCATGAATCGAATCATGAATTGAATCATGAATCATGAATTGAATAATGAATCATGAATTATAAATTATGAATCAAATCATGAATCATGAATCATGAATTGAATCATGAATCATGAATTGAAACATGATATGAATCATGAATCATGAAATGAATCATGAATTAAATCATGAAATGAATCATGAATCATGAATTAAATCATGAATTATGAAA
>NW_027446926.1:30000-41324 GCF_038048845.1 Mixophyes fleayi | reverse complement strand
AATTATCAACTTTCTAATTCTTTCTGAGCAAGAGAAATCGCAAAATATAGTCATTTCTTCATTGCCGACCAAAAACAACGCTTTTTTACACTCCAGTCTCCCTTTCTCTTGGAAACAATGACTTACATCAATCCTTTTACATAATTCTTGTTTCTCATGACATTTCTAACAATGTCCACAATTATCAACTTTCTAAGTCTTTCTGAGCAGGAGAAAGCGCAAAACATAGTAATTTCTTCATTGCAGTCCAAAAACAACGCTTTTTTAAACTCCAGTCTCCCTTTCTCTTGGAAACAATGACTTACATCAATCCTTTTACATAATTCTTGTTTCTCATGACATTTCTAACAATGTCCACAATTATCAACTTTCTAAGTCTTTCTGAGCAGGAGAAATCGCAAAACATAGTCATTTCTTCATTGCCGTCCAAAAAAAACGCTTTTTTACACTCCTGTCTCCCTTTCTCTTGGAAACAATGACTTACATCAATCCTTTTACATAATTCTTGTTTCTCATGACATTTCTAACATTGCCCACAATTATCAACTTTCTAAGTCTTTCTGAGCAAGAGAAATCGCAAAACAGTCATTTATTCATTGCAGTCCAAAAACAACGCTTTTTTACACTCCAGTCTCCCTTTCTCTTGGAAACAATGACTTACATCAATCCTTTTACATAATTCTTGTTTCTCATGACATTTCTAACATTGTCCACAATTATTAACTTTCTAAGTCTTTCTGAGCAGAAGAAATCGCAAAACATAGTCATTTCTTCATTGCAGTCCAAAAACAACGCTTTTTTACACTCCTGTCTCCCTTTCTCTTGGAAACAATGACTTACATCAATCCTTTTACATAATTCTTGTTTCTCATGACATTTCTAACATTGTCCACAATTATCAACTTTCTAAGTCTTTCTGAGCAGGAGAAATCGCAAAACATAGTCATTTCTTCATTGCCGTCCAAAAACAACGCTTTTTTACACTCCTGTCTCCCTTTCTCTTGGAAACAATGACTTACATCAATCCTTTTACATAATTCTTGTTTCTCATGACATTTCTAACATTGCCCACAATTATCAACTTTCTAAGCCTTTCTGAGCAAGAGAAATCGCAAAACATAGTCATTTCTTCATTGCAGTCCAAAAACAATGCTTTTTTACACTCCAGTCTCCCTTTCTCTTGGAAACAATGACTTACATCAATCCTTTTACATAATTCTTGTTTCTCATGACATTTCTAACATTGTCCACAATTATCAACTTTCTAAGTCTTTCTGAGCAGGAGAAATCGCAAAACATAGTCATTTCCTCATTGCCGTCCAAAAAAAACGCTTTTTTACACTCCTGTCTCCCTTTCTCTTGGAAACAATGACTTACATCAATCCTTTTACATAATTCTTGTTTCTCATGACATTTCTAACATTGCCCACAATTATCAACTTTCTAAGTCTTTCTGAGCAAGAGAAATCGCAAAACAGTCATTTATTCATTGCAGTCCAAAAACAACGCTTTTTTACACTCCAGTCTCCCTTTCTCTTGGAAACAATGACTTACATCAATCCTTTTACATAATTCTTGTTTCTCATGACATTTCTAACATTGCCCACAATTATCAACTTTCTAAGTCTTTCTGAGCAAGAGAAATTGCAAAACATAGTCATTTCTTCATTGCCGTCAAAAACAACGCTTTTTTACACTCCTGTCTCCCTTTCTCTTGGAAACAATGACTTACATCAATCCTTTTACATAATTCTTATTTCTCATGACATTTCTAACATTGCCCACAATTATCAACTTTCTAATTCTTTCTGAGCAAGAGAAATCGCAAAATATAGTCATTTCTTCATTGCCGTCCAAAAACAACGCTTTTTTACACTCCAGTCTCCCTTTCTCTTGGAAACAATGACTTACATCAATCCTTTTACATAATTCTTGTTTCTCATGACATTTCTAACAATGTCCACAATTATCAACTTTCTAAGTCTTTCTGAGCAAGAGAAATCGCAAAACAGTCATTTATTCATTGCAGTCCAAAAACAACGCTTTTTTACACTCCAGTCTCCCTTTCTCTTGGAAACAATGACTTACATCAATCCTTTTACATAATTCTTGTTTCTCATGACATTTCTAACATTGTCCACAATTATTAACTTTCTAAGTCTTTCTGAGCAGGAGAAATCGCAAAACATAGTCATTTCTTCATTGCAGTCCAAAAACAACGCTTTTTTACACTCCTGTCTCCCTTTCTCTTGGAAACAATGACTTACATCAATCCTTTTACATAATTCTTGTTTGTCATGACATTTCTAACATTGCCCACAATTATGAACTTTCTAAGTCTTTCTGAGCAAGAGAAATCGCAAAACAGTCATTTATTCATTGCCGTCCAAAAACAATGCTTTTTTACACTCCAGTCTCCCTTTCTCTTGGAAACAATGACTTACATAAATCCTTTTACATAATTCTTGTTTCTCATGACATTTCTAACATTGCCCACAATTATCAACTTTCTAAGTCTTTCTGAGCAGGAGAAATCGCAAAACATAGTCATTTCTTCATTGCAGTCCAAAAACAACGCTTTTTTACACTCCAGTCTCCCTTTCTCTTGGAAACAATGACTTACATCAATCCTTTTACATAATTCTTGTTTCTCATGACATTTCTAACATTGTCCACAATTATCAACTTTCTAAGTCTTTCTGAGCAGGAGAAATCGCAAAACATAGTCATTTCTTCATTGCAGTCCAAAAACAACGCTTTTTTACACTCCAGTCTCCCTTTCTCTTGGAAACAATGACTTACATCAATCCTTTTACATAATTCTTGTTTCTCATGACATTTCTAACATTGTCCACAATTATCAACTTTCTAAGTCTTTCTGAGCAGGAGAAATCGCAAAATATAGTCATTTCTTTATTGCCGTCTAAAACAACGCTTTTTTACACTCCTGTCTCCCTTTCTCTTGGAAACAATGACTTACATCAATCCTTTTACATAATTCTTGTTTCTCATGACATTTCTAACATTGCCCACAATTATCAACTTTCTAAGCCTTTCTGAGAAAGAGAAATCGCAAAACATAGTCATTTCTTCATTGCAGTCCAAAAACAACGCTTTTTTACACTCCAGTCCCCCTTTCTCTTGGAAACACTGACTTACATCAATCCTTTTACATAATTCTTGTTTCTCATGACATTTCTAACATTGTCCACAATTATCAACTTTCTAAGTCTTTCTGAGCAGGAGAAATCGCAAAACATAGTCATTTCTTCATTGCCGTCCAAAAAAAACGCTTTTTTACACTCCTGTCTCCCTTTCTCTTGGAAACAATGACTTACATCAATCCTTTTACATAATTCTTGTTTCTCATGACATTTCTAACATTGCCCACAATTATCAACTTTCTAAGTCTTTCTGAGCAAGAGAAATCGCAAAACAGTCATTTATTCATTGCAGTCCAAAAACAACGCTTTTTTACACTCCAGTCTCCCTTTCTCTTGGAAACAATGACTTACATCAATCCTTTTACATAATTCTTGTTTCTCATGACATTTCTAACATTGTCCACAATTATTAACTTTCTAAGTCTTTCTGAGCAGAAGAAATCGCAAAACATAGTCATTTCTTCATTGCAGTCCAAAAACAACGCTTTTTTACACTCCTGTCTCCCTTTCTCTTGGAAACAATGACTTACATCAATCCTTTTACATAATTCTTGTTTCTCATGACATTTCTAACATTGCCCACAATTATCAACTTTCTAAGTGTTTCTGAGCAAGAGAAATCGCAAAACAGTCATTTCTTCATTGCCGTCCAAAAACAACGCTTTTTTACACTCCAGTCTCCCTTTCTCTTGGAAACAATGACTTACATCAATCCTTTTACATAATTCTTGTTTCTCATGACATTTCTAACATTGCCCACAATTATGAACTTTCTAAGTCTTTCTGAGCAGGAGAAATCGAAAAACATAGTCATTTCTTCATTGCCGTCCAAAAACAACGCTTTTTTACACTCCTGTCTCCCTTTCTCTTGGAAACAATGACTTACATCAATCCTTTTACATAATTCTTGTTTCTCATGACATTTCTAACATTGCCCACAATTATCAACTTTCTAAGTCTTTCTGAGCAAGAGAAATCGCAAAACATAGTCATTTCTTCATTGCCGTCAAAAACAACGCTTTTTTACACTCCTGTCTCCCTTTCTCTTGGAAACAATGACTTACATCAATCCTTTTACATAATTCTTGTTTCTCATGACATTTCTAACATTGCCCACAATTATCAACTTTCTAAGTCTTTCTGAGCAAGAGAAATCGCAAAACAGTCATTTATTCATTGCAGTCCAAAAACAACGCTTTTTTACACTCCAGTCTCCCTTTCTCTTGGAAACAATGACTTACATCAATCCTTTTACATAATTCTTGTTTCTCATGACATTTCTAACATTGTCCACAATTATCAACTTTCTAAGCCTTTCTGAGAAAGAGAAATCGCAAAACATAGTCATTTCTTCATTGCAGTCCAAAAACAACGCTTTTTTACACTCCAGTCCCCCTTTCTCTTGGAAACACTGACTTACATCAATCCTTTTACATAATTCTTGTTTCTCATGACATTTCTAACATTGTCCACAATTATCAACTTTCTAAGTCTTTCTGAGCAGGAGAAATCGCAAAACATAGTCATTTCTTCATTGCCGTCCAAAAAAAACGCTTTTTTACACTCCTGTCTCCCTTTCTCTTGGAAACAATGACTTACATCAATCCTTTTACATAATTCTTGTTTCTCATGACATTTCTAACATTGCCCACAATTATCAACTTTCTAAGTCTTTCTGAGCAAGAGAAATCGCAAAACAGTCATTTATTCATTGCAGTCCAAAAACAACGCTTTTTTACACTCCAGTCTCCCTTTCTCTTGGAAACAATGACTTACATCAATCCTTTTACATAATTCTTGTTTCTCATGACATTTCTAACATTGTCCACAATTATTAACTTTCTAAGTCTTTCTGAGCAGAAGAAATCGCAAAACATAGTCATTTCTTCATTGCAGTCCAAAAACAACGCTTTTTTACACTCCTGTCTCCCTTTCTCTTGGAAACAATGACTTACATCAATCCTTTTACATAATTCTTGTTTCTCATGACATTTCTAACATTGCCCACAATTATCAACTTTCTAAGTGTTTCTGAGCAAGAGAAATCGCAAAACAGTCATTTCTTCATTGCCGTCCAAAAACAACGCTTTTTTACACTCCAGTCTCCCTTTCTCTTGGAAACAATGACTTACATCAATCCTTTTACATAATTCTTGTTTCTCATGACATTTCTAACATTGCCCACAATTATGAACTTTCTAAGTCTTTCTGAGCAGGAGAAATCGAAAAACATAGTCATTTCTTCATTGCCGTCCAAAAACAACGCTTTTTTACACTCCTGTCTCCCTTTCTCTTGGAAACAATGACTTACATCAATCCTTTTACATAATTCTTGTTTCTCATGACATTTCTAACATTGCCCACAATTATCAACTTTCTAAGTCTTTCTGAGCAAGAGAAATCGCAAAACATAGTCATTTCTTCATTGCCGTCAAAAACAACGCTTTTTTACACTCCTGTCTCCCTTTCTCTTGGAAACAATGACTTACATCAATCCTTTTACATAATTCTTGATTCTCATGACATTTCTAACATTGCCCACAATTATCAACTTTCTAAGTCTTTCTGAGCAAGAGAAATCGCAAAACAGTCATTTATTCATTGCAGTCCAAAAACAACGCTTTTTTACACTCCAGTCTCCCTTTCTCTTGGAAACAATGACTTACATCAATCCTTTTACATAATTCTTGTTTCTCATGACATTTCTAACATTGTCCACAATTATCAACTTTCTAAGTCTTTCTGAGCAGGAGAAATCGCAAAACATAGTCATTTCTTCATTGCAGTCCAAAAACAACGCTTTTTTTACACTCCAGTCTCCCTTTCTCTTGGAAACAATGACTTACATCAATCCTTTTACATAATTCTTGTTTCTCATGACATTTCTAACATTGTCCACAATTATTAACTTTCTAAGTCTTTCTGAGCAGGAGAAATCGCAAAACATAGTCATTTCTTCATTGCAGTCCAAAAACAACGCTTTTTTACACTCCTGTCTCCCTTTCTCTTGGAAACAATGACTTACATCAATCCTTTTACATAATTCTTGTTTGTCATGAGATTTCTAACATTGCCCACAATTATGAACTTTCTAAGTCTTTCTGAGCAAGAGAAATCGCAAAACAGTCATTTATTCATTGCCGTCCAAAAACAATGCTTTTTTACACTCCAGTCTCCCTTTCTCTTGGAAACAATGACTTACATAAATCCTTTTACATAATTCTTGTTTCTCATGACATTTCTAACATTGCCCACAATTATCAACTTTCTAAGTCTTTCTGAGCAGGAGAAATCGCAAAACATAGTCATTTCTTCATTGCAGTCCAAAAACAACGCTTTTTTACACTCCAGTCTCCCTTTCTCTTGGAAACAATGACTTACATCAATCCTTTTACATAATTCTTGTTTCTCATGACATTTCTAACATTGTCCACAATTATCAACTTTCTAAGTCTTTCTGAGCAGGAGAAATCGCAAAACATAGTCATTTCTTCATTGCAGTCCAAAAACAACGCTTTTTTACACTCCTGTCTCCCTTTCTCTTGGAAACAATGACTTACATCAATCCTTTTACATAATTCTTGTTTGTCATGACATTTCTAACATTGCCCACAATTATGAACTTTCTAAGTCTTTCTGAGCAAGAGAAATCGCAAAACAGTCATTTATTCATTGCCGTCCAAAAACAATGCTTTTTTACACTCCAGTCTCCCTTTCTCTTGGAAACAATGACTTACATAAATCCTTTTACATAATTCTTGTTTCTCATGACATTTCTAACATTGCCCACAATTATCAACTTTCTAAGTCTTTCTGAGCAGGAGAAATCGCAAAACATAGTCATTTCTTCATTGCAGTCCAAAAACAACGCTTTTTTACACTCCAGTCTCCCTTTCTCTTGGAAACAATGACTTACATCAATCCTTTTACATAATTCTTGTTTCTCATGACATTTCTAACATTGTCCACAATTATCAACTTTCTAAGTCTTTCTGAGCAGGAGAAATCGCAAAACATAGTCATTTCTTCATTGCAGTCCAAAAACAACGCTTTTTTACACTCCTGTCTCCCTTTCTCTTGGAAACAATGACTTACATCAATCCTTTTACATAATTCTTGTTTGTCATGACATTTCTAACATTGCCCACAATTATGAACTTTCTAAGTCTTTCTGAGCAAGAGAAATCGCAAAACAGTCATTTATTCATTGCCGTCCAAAAACAATGCTTTTTTACACTCCAGTCTCCCTTTCTCTTGGAAACAATGACTTACATAAATCCTTTTACATAATTCTTGTTTCTCATGACATTTCTAACATTGCCCACAATTATCAACTTTCTAAGTCTTTCTGAGCAGGAGAAATCGCAAAACATAGTCATTTCTTCATTGCAGTCCAAAAACAACGCTTTTTTACACTCCAGTCTCCCTTTCTCTTGGAAACAATGACTTACATCAATCCTTTTACATAATTCTTGTTTCTCATGACATTTCTAACATTGTCCACAATTATCAACTTTCTAAGTCTTTCTGAGCAGGAGAAATCGCAAAACATAGTCATTTCTTCATTGCAGTCCAAAAACAACGCTTTTTTACACTCCAGTCTCCCTTTCTCTTGTAAACAATGACTTACATCAATCCTTTTACATAATTCTTGTTTCTCATGACATTTCTAACATTGTCCACAATTATCAACTTTCTAAGTCTTTCTGAGCAGGAGAAATCGCAAAACATAGTCATTTCTTCATTGCCGTCCAAAAACAACGCTTTTTTACACTCCTGTCTCCCTTTCTCTTGGAAACAATGACTTACATCAATCCTTTTACATAATTCTTGTTTCTCATGACATTTCTAACATTGCCCACAATTATCAACTTTTTAAGCCTTTCTGAGAAAGAGAAATCGCAAAACATAGTCATTTCTTCATTGCAGTCCAAAAACAACGCTTTTTTACACTCCAGTCTCCCTTTCTCTTGGAAACAATGACTTACATCAATCCTTTTACATAATTCTTGTTTCTCATGACATTTCTAACATTGTCCACAATTATCAACTTTCTAAGTCTTTCTGAGCAGGAGAAATCGCAAAACATAGTCATTTCTTCATTGCCGTCCAAAAAAAAAGCTTTTTTACACTCCTGTCTCCCTTTCTCTTGGAAACAATGACTTACATCAATCCTTTTACATAATTCTTGTTTCTCATGACATTTCTAACATTGCCCACAATTATCAACTTTCTAAGTCTTTCTGAGCAAGAGAAATCGCAAAACAGTCATTTATTCATTGCAGTCCAAAAACAACGCTTTTTTACACTCCAGTCTCCCTTTCTCTTGGAAACAATGACTTACATCAATCCTTTTACATAATTCTTGTTTCTCATGACATTTCTAACATTGTCCACAATTATTAACTTTCTAAGTCTTTCTGAGCAGAAGAAATCGCAAAACATAGTCATTTCTTCATTGCAGTCCAAAAACAACGCTTTTTTACACTCCTGTCTCCCTTTCTCTTGGAAACAATGACTTACATCAATCCTTTTACATAATTCTTGTTTCTCATGACATTTCTAACATTGTCCACAATTATCAACTTTCTAAGTCTTTCTGAGCAAGAGAAATCGCAAAACATAGTCATTTCTTCATTGCCGTCAAAAACAACGCTTTTTTTACACTCCAGTCTCCCTTTCTCTTGGAAACAATGACTTACATCAATCCTTTTACATAATTCTTGTTTCTCCTGACATTTCTAACATTGTCCACAATTATTAACTTTCTAAGTCTTTCTGAGCAGGAGAAATCGCAAAACATAGTCATTTCTTCATTGCAGTCCAAAAACAACGCTTTTTTACACTCCTGTCTCCCTTTCTCTTGGAAACAATGACTTACATCAATCTTTTTACATAATTCTTGTTTGTCATGACATTTCTAACATTGCCCACAATTATCAACTTTCTAAGTCTTTCTGAGCAAGAGAAATCGCAAAACAGTCATTTATTCATTGCCGTCCAAAAACAATGCTTTTTTACACTCCAGTCTCCCTTTCTCTTGGAAACAATGACTTACATAAATCCTTTTACATAATTCTTGTTTCTCATGACATTTCTAACATTGCCCACAATTATCAACTTTCTAAGTCTTTCTGAGCAGGAGAAATCGCAAAACATAGTCATTTCTTCATTGCAGTCCAAAAACAACGCTTTTTTACACTCCAGTCTCCCTTTCTCTTGGAAACAATGACTTACATCAATCCTTTTACATAATTCTTGTTTCTCATGACATTTCTAACATTGTCCACAATTATCAACTTTCTAAGTCTTTCTGAGCAGGAGAAATCGCAAAACATAGTCATTTCTTCATTGCAGTCCAAAAACAACACTTTTTTACACTCCAGTCTCCCTTTCTCTTGGAAACAATGACTTACATCAATCCTTTTACATAATTCTTGTTTCTCATGACATTTCTAACATTGTCCACAATTATCAACTTTCTAAGTCTTTCTGAGCAGGAGAAATCGAAAAACATAGTCATTTCTTCATTGCCGTCCAAAAACAACGCTTTTTTACACTCCTGTCTCCCTTTCTCCTGGAAACAATGACTTACATCAATCCTTTTACATAATTCTTGTTTCTCATGACATTTCTAACATTGTCCACAATTATCAACTTTCTAAGTCTTTCTGAGCAAGAGAAATCGCAAAACAGTCATTTATTCATTGCCGTCCAAAAACAATGCTTTTTTACACTCCAGTCTCCCTTTCTCTTGGAAACAATGACTTACATCAATCCTTTTACATAATTCTTGTTTATCCTGTCATTTCTAACATTGCCCACAAATATCAACTTTCTAAGTTTTTCTGAGCAGGAGAAATCGCAAAACATAGTAATTTCTTCATTGGAGTCCAAAAACAACGCTTTTTTACACTCCAGTCTCCCTTTCTCTTGGAAACAATGACTTACATCAATCCTTTTACATAATTCTTGTTTATCCTGTCATTTCTAACATTGCCCACAAATATCAACTTTCTAAGTCTTTCTGAGCAGGAGAAATCGCAAAACATAGTCATTTCTTCATTGCAGTCCAAAAACAACGCTTTTTTAAACTCCAGTCTCCCTTTCTCTTGGAAACAATGACTTACATCAATCCTTTTACATAATTCTTGTTTCTCATGACATTTCTAACATTGTCCACAATTATCAACTTTCTAAGTCTTTCTGAGCAGGAGAAATCTTAAAACATAGTCATTTCTATAGTGCCGTCCAAAAACAACGCTTTTTTACACTCCTGTCTCCCTTTCTCCTGGAAACAATGACTTACATCAATCCTTTTACATAATTCTTGTTTCTCATGACATTTCTAACATTGCCCACAATTATCAACTTTCTAAGTCTTTCTGAGCAAGAGAAATCGCAAAACAGTCATTTATTCATTGCCGTCCAAAAACAATGCTTTTTTACACTCCAGTCTCCCTTTCTCTTGGAAACAATGACTTACATCAATCCTTTTACATAATTCTTGTTTCTCCTGACATTTCTAACATTGCCCACAATTATCAACTTTCTAAGTCTTTCTGAGCAGGAGAAATCGCAAAATATAGTCATTTCTTCATTGCCGTCCAAAAACAACGCTTTTTGACACTCCTGTCTCCCTTTCTCCTGGAAACAATGACTTACATCAATCCTTTTACATAATTCTTGTTTCTCATGATATTTCTAACATTGCCCACAATTATCAACTTTCTAAGTCTTTTTGAGCAGGAGAAATCGCAAAATATAGTCATTTCTTCATTGCCGTCCAAAAACAACGCTTTTTGACACTCCTGTCTCCCTTTCTCCTGGAAACAATGACTTACATCAATCCTTTTACATAATTCTTGTTTCTCATGACATTTCTAACATTGCCCACAATTATCAACTTTCTAAGTCTTTCTGAGCAAGAGAAATCGCAAAACAGTCATTTATTCATTGCCGTCCAAAAACAATGCTTTTTTACACTCCAGTCTCCCTTTCTCTTGGAAACAATGACTTACATCAATCCTTTTACATAATTCTTGTTTCTACTGACATTTCTAACATTGCCCACAAATATCAACTTTCTAAGTCTTTCTGAGCAGGAGAAATCGCAAAACATAGTCATTTCTTCATTGCAGTCCAAAAACAACGCTTTTT